>NC_090448.1:327093676-327233676 GCF_031143425.1 Pleurodeles waltl | reverse complement strand
CTAGATCCAGAAAGAGTGCTTTATGTGTTTTTGTGTAAGTCCATTCAGTAGCTTTTAAGCAATTACTGCTCAAAAAAATTGTATATCTAAGGATGAGGAGGCTTTGCAGATCCCGACAGATATCAAATTGAGATCGGTTTGGCTGACACACATCAACCAGGAAATGGTGGCAGGCATCAAATGGCTTGTGACTAGGGGACAAGCGTTTTTTCTTTTGGAGGAGGTGCATGTGATGCCCTTCACTGGGCTGATGTTGGTTCCAGAGAGTTCATCCCCAGGGCATGGTGCATTTTTGAGGGTGAGGAGGGCATGCTGCTCTCGTTGATGGGCCAATTTTGGCCCAGATCTCATCCTCCTAGCCCCGGCACATTTTTGAGGAGGGTGCTGAAGCTCTCCTCCCTTTTACCATAGATTTTGTCTCCTGAGCTTTTAGAGGCTCAGGGAGGGGGTCCATGTGGCCTCTTCCTTTCAAAAAATGCACCTGATCCCTGGTGATGGGGTTCCCAAGGGCTGAAATGAGCCTGGGGAGGGGGCCACTAGCGCCCCTTACCCTCACAAGTACCCCAGGCCTAAGGGAATGGGATCCTTGAAGCCGAAATGGGCCCAAGGAGAGGGATCCTTGAAGCCGAAATGGGCCCAAGGAGAGGGCTTGTGTGCCCTGTCCCCTTTATAATCACACCACCCCCGTGGGAGCAAGCACCCTGGTGCTGAAATTAGCTTGGGGAGGGGATCTGCATACCCTCTCCCCTAAAATGTATGCTGGCCCTGGGGATGTAGCCCTCGGGCTGCAATCGGCCCTCCTAGGGACACCACGTGCCATCCTTGGCCTACAAATCACGCCAAGCCCCAGGTGATGTTGCCCCCGGGGCCAATAGTGCCTCTGGGTGGGGATTGCAGTCCTCAACCCTATATTTTTAAAAACGGCCATGGGGGATGTGGTCCCCAGGTGCTAATAAAGGCTCGGGAGTCAGGGTCATGCGGTCCTCCTCCCATTTAATTTGAAAAACAGCTCTGGGGGATGGGGTCTCTAGGGCCTCATAATGCTCAGGGTGGAGGGCCAGCTGTTCCCTTTGCCCCTTTAATAAAAAAAAGTCCTAGGGGATGGGGTCCCCTGGGCTTAATGGTGCTCAATGAAATGAGGCTAAATATACATGGCCCTGTGGATGAGGTTCTGGCCAATCTAAATAAGGCCAGCGGGATGGGCTCTGGGAGGGGGGCACGCAGTCCCCTCCCTTTTAAAAAATGTTGTTCCAAGTGCCATAATAGGTTCAGGAAGGGAGGACACACAACCCAACTCCACTTTAAATTATATATGCGTTGAGGGATGGAGTTCCCAGAGCAATAATAGGTTCAGGGAGGGGGGGCAATGCAGTCCCGTTCCCCTAAAAAAACAAAAGACCCTGGAGGATAAGATTCCCTATGTGAAAGGTCTTGTGGCAAATCACCCACTGTGCACGGCCAAAGGTGGGGTGGGGTTAGCTGCATGTGTGGGATTGGTGCAGCCAGGACATATGGACAATCCCTTTGCCATGCATGACTAAAGACTATACCCTAAGATAACTATAACTTGCACCCTCATCCGGCACTGCTAATTATCTCACATATTACATCCCTCATGATATCTTCTATAACATCATATATAATATCACTGTAACATTTGTAACAAAATTATTGATGAGAAATCTGCATGGAATGATTGAGAGTCATAGTTACCTTAGGGCACAAGTTACAGTTACAATACTGTTACGGTGTTACTGAACATTTCTATCTACCTATAATGTCACCTTAATCTTAGTTTTTTTCACTGAATACATTTTATATATTTTGGCCCAGTTGAAGTCAAATATGCGAAATGCGTTGGCCGGTTGCTTCGTACTTGTTTCACCTTCGGTGATTTTAATATGAAATAAAGATATTGGCCATACTGGCAGTTTCCAGTAGGTAGTTATAGTTAGGACCATGTTTCCATAGAAAAAGTGTTTTTGACTTGCCTATATCTTTGGCACTGTTTGAAAAATCTTCACAAAGTGTTCGAAAAAAGTGTGGCAGCGGTTCTGGTTGTGCATGGAAATTTTTGCAGTGATCCGTAAGCAGGCGCAGAGAAAAAGGAGGTGGGAGGCAAATTATGTGCATTTCCCCTGTTCATTCCCATAGGAGTATTGAACACTACGACATAGCCCGAACCGCTGGACGTAATTACACCACATTTGGCAGAAAGGTAAATTACGGTACCCAGATTATGCTCTTTCTTATTTGGTGTAAATCTGTTCAGTAGTTGTTAAGAAACTTAAGAAAATCCAAATTTGTATATCTGTGATCATGACGACTGCAAAAAATAATGACCTCGTGCAGAGATGTGCAGAGCTCTGATTGGCTGCCAACACATAAAGCAGGAAGTGTTGGCAGCCATCTTGGGACTCAGCTTCAGTAAAGTAAAAAAAGAAAGAAAAGGGACCAGGGTAGGGACACCCTGACCCCTTAGCTCTGGTATCCCTGAGGTACCCCCCAGGGACATAAAAGCATTTTTTTAAAAATCTTTGCAGCAAATTTGTGACAAGGTCACGAATCCGCGACCCCAGGGACCACCACCTCCCCGGGGCTTAGAAATTATGTTATGCGGGAGGGAGGCCACGTGGCGCTCCCGGTGCCCCGTGGACCACCACCTCCCTGGGGCATTGAATATATTTCATGCAGGAGGCCACGCAGCCTCCCCACTAGCCCTGAGGACCACCACCTCCGAAGGGCAAATCCTAAAGAAAAGAAAGGGGGTCCATTTCAGAACCCTGAAGCCCTGGGGACCCCCACCTGTCCGAGGCTCTTTTAGTTTGCGGCGGGCCGTGCAGCCCCCCTCGAGGAGCCACCGACAGTCCTGGGAACCACCAGCCCCCAAGGGCGGCCCCTGCTATGTGCCAAGGTGCCCATTCATGGACATAGCTGTTTGCTGTGGTTTGGCTGCAGCCAAGTCACAGCAAACATAACTCCGCTTATCTGACAGCAGGACCTGTCACACAGATCCCGCTGTCAGAAAGTGGAGTTTTCATCTGTCTTCCCTGCACGCATATATGCGTGCAGGGAAGACAGATGAATGCATTGCTCCAGCAACCAGGGAGCTGCTATTAAAAGCAGATCCTTGCTTGCTGAAGCAATGGAACCACGGAGGAGGCCTTGAGACTCCCCTAAGGGTCCCAGATAGCCCGTAAAGGGTGAAATAAAAATTAAAACTGGCAGGCACCACGTGGAAGGCCTTGAGACTCCTCCGGCTGTCCCAGATAGCTCGTAAGGGGCAAGAAAAAATGAAAAATTATCCTGTAGCGTAATGGAAGGTCACAAACCTTCACACTGAGAGTTGATTCGATTTCAGGAGTATCCGCAGTCAGTTCCCTCTTTTATTTTATTTTCAACTGCAAATTCTTAAGGCTCATATTGGAAGGTGATCTTACTCCTTTTTAATAGACAAATACATTTTTCTTTTCAATTTGTGCAAAAATATCTAATTCTAAGTATATCATACATTGAAGCCAAAAACGCTCCCTATCTCTAGCTCTCTCACTCTCTCTCTCTTTCTCTCTCTCTCTCTCTCTCAATCTCTTTCTCCCACTCATACACCTACTCAGACCATTATACAGCCACTCACAAACCCACTCAAACAGTCACATACCCACTTACAGACCCACTCAGCCCCTTGTGCATCCACTCACAGTCTCACTCAGACCCTCACGCACCCACTCACAGACCCATTCAGACACTCATGCACCCACTCAAAGACCCACTCAAACTCTCACACACCCATTCACAGACCAATTGACACCCTCATGCACTGTTTCATAGACCTGCGCAGACACTGACGCACCCACTAAGACACTGATGCTCGCACTCTGACAGGCACTATCACATCCAGATACACCATCTTACGCCTATCCTCATCCCCAGAGAGACACCCTGCGGCCAACTCCAGCCGTGAAGGGCCAAAGGGTCATGTGCAGAGTAGGATTGGGTGGTTAGGGGGGTTGGTCGCAGGGACTGGCTGCAGGCCAGGCCTTGCCGGCAACCTCTGTCTCACACGAGCAAAGGACATGCATAGCGCAAGGTTGGGTGCTTATAGGGGGTTGGCCTCAGGGCCTGGCCATATGCCAGGCGTTGTTGCCAACCATTGCCGCACAGGGTGTGTGCAGCAGAGGTTGGATTAATGTATAATGATGAAAATTGCTATACATTAAAAGAAAACATAGAAATTGACAACAACAAAAAAAACGAAGGTTACAGGGACGTTACAGTTAGGAAATATATTTTACAAAACATAGAAATTCACTTAAAAAACAGAAGTTACAGGGACGTTATAGTCAGGCTCACATTTTAAACGTACGAAACCATAGAATTTCACCAGTTATAGTTAGAGTTATCGCAAGTAAATATAACTCATGCCCTAAGCTAACTTTAACTCATGCCCTCACAAGGGGTCTGTCCCTGAAGACATTTTTCAAGTGCGCTATCTTTCTTTTCTTTACTATAGTGCCAGTCCACACTCTCTCTCACACAATTAGAGCAAAGTGTTTTTTCTCCACTGGGTAACCTTATGCCTTTATGGACACCTCTGCCTCCCAGCTGCAATAACAAGTGTGTCAGTCTCTCTAGGATAGAGTTTCTCACATTCCAGCATGGCCAGTGCCATTTGGTGGCCAGGTACAACTGTCAAAGCAAGACCTATTTACAGCTGGACATAGCTCTATTTGCTTTGGTGCATATCATCTTTAATCAACAGTTGGCAGAGCACAATGTAATGACACAGCAAGCAATGCAACATGTTTTTGTTGAGTAAATCTACCAAAAGCCAAGGATGGAGATTAACAGCAACCCATGTGGTCCTATGGAGGAAAGAAAATGGAAGTGAACAGGAGAAAGAGCAAAATAACAACGTAAAAAATGTCAACACTCCTTCCAAAATTCTCTGATCCCCATCCACAAGAGGAGTTCCAATTCGTGTCCATCCAGATCAGACCAACAATATGCACCCGTTCTCCAAAGACATCATACCAACGATACACAGTACTTACTGCTGGTTCACCTCTCCTCCTTTGCGGTCAGCCATTCCAAGAAAGCAATCAGAGGCTTTAAGACACCTCCAAGTGAGGCTTATTGACAAGTCTGCCAGCCACTATCACTTTTTAGCTGTTGATGGATCAATGCTCACACCTTTCCAGCTACAAAATTGTGGATACAATCAATTGATCTAAGTTGAACACCACTGTTTTTGACCATTTATACTCCAATACAGGAGAGATAAGGATGTTGTAGTCATTTACTCTTACACTCACTATTGCTTCCTAGTGTGCCAAATTATTGCTATAGACGGTGGCAGAGGCACACAGCACTCACAATTTACAGATTATTCAGCCCTTTTTTTGTTTTTTGGCTGCTCTGGATGAGAAAAAAATACATTTCCAATGGATCCGTTTAACCATAGATTTCTCAAGTTCAAAATACTTCAAGATGAAAGACTGAATCCCTAGATGTTTAGCAATTCCCTCGTACACTGGTAGGTGGTGTTGTATGGCACTGTGTCAACTCAGCTCTGCCTTGGAGACAACACTGGAGCTACATATATTTGCCAGCCCTGCACGCTGAAGTCAGTTTCTTTATGGATGCAAATTCTGACAGGGATCCAGCGCACTTTCCATCCCTGTTTTGTTCAGAATGTCATTTTGACAACAAAAATTATTCTGACAATTTCACCCAGGGATATGTCACCCCCTACAACAACAGTATTTAGACCTTGTAAAGATTGTGGCAAACAAATGTCTGTGACTGACCATTACAAACTGTTCCTCTTGTGTCTCTGGTCCTTGCACAACTCCAAGTCTGACAAGAACTATTTCAGAATGAATTCAAAGGCAAACCACGAAGGTGAAGCCAAACTCTACATCGCAGTACATTGTCAAAATCAAAGATAAGCTGTTCCCAATCAAAGTCAAAGGTGCAGAATCACTCCCGTTGGCCTTTCTGGTGAAAGATCATTGCCTGACTCCAGACCTTTAGGTTAGCGCACTGCTAAAATAAAGAAGAGGAATTTGAAATAGGACTCTCCCGTGTCCCACCTTTGTCACACTCGGTCTCTGTCTCAAAGTCCAAGCAAGAAGCTAATCCCACCAACCCACAATTTTCTGGGCCCACTGCTGTTGGCACAGAAGGTTAAATCCTTCATGGTGGCCATGCTGCTCATTTTTTTAACCCTTCTGATTCACTCTGGTGCATCTACCGGCCACAGAAAGCTGATGAGGCCACCATTAAGTTTACCACAGAAAGGTCTATCCTGACTCCACAACTGATGCCCATTCTGGCTCTAGTGTCACAACCCACGGCAGGTCCCCTCAAGTTTACTCTGGCTCCAGCGCTGCAGATGCAGGAGGAAGAACCCATTGTACTATTAGACTCAGAACCCCATCCAAGATGACCTTAGCTGAAGTCATGTCACCCACCAAATTTGCCTCATATAAGGGCAAAACCTCTTTTATGCCCGGATTGTACTTTATGATTGCCTTGACATAGAAACTCACCTGCAGAATAATTTAGGCTCTGATTCAGATTCACTTAATTTGAGCAATCAATTATTGATACATTTTGTGAGAAATAACTTCCAACCACATACTGTGTTTTATTTAATTTTTCTAAAAAAATGTTTGTAGAATGTTGTTGTTCGGATTCCTTAAAGCAGTATAGGCCTCCCAGGGTTTGTTTAGGCACCGACACATCTCCATATTTTGTGTACTAATTGCTACCTGGGCCCTGAGGTTCACTGGGTTACCCCAAGTTGGTACAGACTCAGATCATAGCTAGCCTGGTTTGGATGATAATCAGGGTTACATAGATGAGTCAGTGTAAGCCAAAGACATCTTTTACAAGGATGTTTAGGAGGGCAGTGGTCTTGATACTTCTCCACACACAGGGTTGAATTCCTCTGCTGACCCTCTACTGAGAAATCAGCCCCCTTTGTAGTGATCATCTGACATGTTGTGAAAGTCCTTGGCCTTCAACTGCCTTCTGTTGCTACTAAAGCCCTCATGCTCACAGACTGCAGCCTGGGCAGCCTTCTTTCGAACCACACTTGTACTTCAATACTGCTTTGACAGACACATTACTGGATACTTCAGCCAAACTCTGTTAGTTTCCAGTGGTAAGTAGGAAAGTCACTAGAATGCATAGACCCGCTCAAGGTGACCCAATGTCTCCTCTAGATAGAGAATCAAAGGGATGGCGGCTTTTGGAAAAAGTAGTTTTCTACTGCCAGATTTGCCTTAAGATTAGTCATTATTTACATGCATTGTGTGACATGGTTGGCATGATCTTGCTGACTATTCCAGAAGAATACAGGAAAAACTTGGCACATCTTGACCCATTAAGATGGACAGGATTTGACAAACTGAGTAATTCGATCAAGACTGGAATACACCAATTACTTGAACAGGATGGTCGGTGCCAGCATGATGCTACAGTGATACTCCTTGATGAGATCTACAAGACTTTCAGGCAGTGCTCAGGTACCCCGACGAACATGTAATTTAATGGCACCCAGCTATTTGGTGACAAATAGGGGCAGAGAAAGCAATTTTTCTCCTGTGAGGCATCAGTTGGGGATATCAATAGCAGACACCTCAACACATTTAAGGCCAGGGCCGGGGATGAAGTCAAAGGCATGTAGGTCCTCAAAGACAGCACACTGCCCAATGACCCAACCCAACACCACAACTACAAAAAAGCATTATCTTGGCCCACTTGGCACGTTGCAAACTTTTAGAGATAGAATACAACATTTTCTTTAAGGATGATGGAGCATTATGTCAGGTCCATGAGTGCTCTAGATCATTCAATAAGGATACGCCTTGCCAATCCTCTAAACATTCCACCTATTCTAGACCATCTTTTGAGGTACCATTTGAACATCCTCTAGCAGGAAGTCTGTTCACTTTCAGCCAATGAGGCATAGAGAGAGTTCCACCATCAGAAGTAAGGACTACATACTACTCCTGTCATTTTCTGGTGCTAAATTAGGGCTAAGGCCTTTGTTCTATTTTAGACCTTTTACCTCTCAACTTCCTCCTACTAATTCAAGATGCTCAATCTCGCCCAAGTTCTACCCTCTCTGGAAACAGGTGACTGAATGGTACTGTTGGAATTGCAGGAGGACTAGTTTCACATCACCATGTAATTCAAGGTGGATCAAGCACATTTTCAGTTCTCAGTGCTTCCCTTCAGTGTCAGCAGTGCCCAGTGGGTGTTCACAAAAGTGATGGCAGTGGGTGCAGCACATTATCCAGAGGTTGGGAGTAGCAGTCTTCCCCTACCTTGACAAGTGGGTGCTGAAAGCAAGTACAGCACAGTCAGTCATAGACCATCTCCAGAGTACATCCTTAGGGTTCAACATACTGAAGTCACACCTGAGTCCTTCCCAGAGACTCCCATTCATAAAAGCTGTCCTGGATGGGGTGCTTTTTTGAGCTTTTCCCTCTGCTCAGCAAGTTCAAGAAATTTGGGCTATGAACCTTCTGTTTCTTCCTCTGTCCTGGGCCTTTGCAGCTTTTTGGCCTTCTAGCCTCATGCATCTTGCAACTTGAACATGCCAGAGGACACAGAAGGGCTCTGCATTGGAATCCTTAGAGTCAGTGGACTCAGCACCAGGGAAATCGGTTAGATGCCATGCAGATGTGAGAGGAGATCTACAAAAGACCTGCAATAGTTGCAGATAGACAGCAACTTGACCAGCTGCAGGCCCCTCTCCCTTCCTCATCCAGAGCTGACAGTGGTGATAGATGAATTCCTACTGAGCTGGGGAAGTCATCTTAGAGAAGAAGAAATCAGAAGGCTTTGGTCTCTGCCAGAAACCTGGCTCCCCATAAATCTGGTGGATCTTCAGCACCTTTGCTTGATGTTAAAAACCTTCCTACAGTCCTTCAAATGAAGGCTGGTACAAATTCTCTTGGACAACTTCGCAGGCATTTGGTACTGGAACACACATGGTGAACTAGTGCTCTGCCTCTGGAGTTGGCTTAAGTGTGAGACATTGCCCTAATTGTGAACCATCTGGCGGGATCTATAAATACCAAAGCAGACCAAATCAGCTGTCGACAACTTGCAGATCACGATTGCCAACTGCATCCAAAAAAGGTGCATTGAATCTTCAAATAGATGGGAGAGCCCTGGCTAGATCTCTTTACCACCACCACCAAGAACACAGTGTTTCAAAATGGATGTGCATTGGAGTTCCCCAGAACACTGCCTCTCTGAGATGCATTCCACATAGAGTGTAACATAGAACTTCTATATTCATTCCTACTACTGTCTCTCCTGCTGAAAAAGATCAGGAACAACCGGGCCCAAGTCACACTAGTGGCTCCGGATAGGGTGAGGGGAGTATGGAGCCCAGACCTTTTGAGCCTGAGCATATGTCACCCGATCAGGCTGTCGCTTCGAAAAGATCTTCTGTTGCAGCAACACAGCAGACTTCTTCACCCTGTCCTTGGAAATCTGCACTTCAATGCATGGCGATTGAGTGGTGACAGCTACTGCCTTTGACCTCCCATAGTAGTAGATGTCATCTTGGCAGCCAAGCGTCCATCTACAAAGAACATCTACACTGGACATTGGGGGAAGTTTGTTGCTTGGTGCACCTCTCCTTGGGTAGTGCCAATAAAAGACAAATTATCCGATGTGTGACTGTTTTTCCTTTCTTTAGCCCAGCTGTGGAGATTGTCAAAGCTTACTTGTCAGCCTTTTGAGGATTACCAGACCACCCATTGTTGTTTAAATCTTTGGTTAAAATGCTTTTCGTGAAAAGGTTAGTCCACATGTTTTCACCCTAGCCTGTTGTAACACCACAGTGGGACCTTACCTTGGTTCTCATGTAATAGTATGGATTGGTGAAAAGTCAAAAGAATTCACCAAAAGTATAAATCACCCATTCATATATTGTAATGTTTTGTTTTTTCACATCTATTTATATTCTCTTGTTCTTAAAGATGCATATATTTCTTATGCTCCTTCAGGAAATATTGGGATCTGATTTTTTCTGTTTTCTCTCTTCTCTTATTCTTCTTTTTCTCTACTTTAGATTTTCAAACGGCAGCAGACATCATGCCCTCTATTAGACTATAGAATAATCAGTATTTCATATTTCTGAATTGTTCTGTTGCCATACTGCACTTAAAAATCTGTGCTTCATTTTATCCTATTTTTGGAGTAAATTATATCATTATATTATTTTCAGCCCTGAAGAAGTGGATTGGATCCACAAAGCACGTGTTCGCTTCTTCACCCTTCATGAGTTAGAATTTTGTATTGCTGACAATTTTCGTGTCAGTATATTATTGCTTTTTATTGTACAAACAAACAAACACTCTTTATAATATGAGTTTAGAACTATTGTCTTTAGATTTTGTTAAGGTAGGTGATCTAGACATGTGATGCCCACGTATATGAATTGAATCAATACAAATAAAAAATATGTTAACACCTACTTTGTAGAACTGGTGATTTATACTTTTTGTGAATTATTTTGTCTCCCCTCCACTCCATATTACCACTTTAACATAAATGTCAGGTGGATAATTGAGAGTGTGGGTGAGGGCCTTTTTACTTGGATTGTCCACAAAGTGTTATTTGGTTCTCATGTATTTGATGTGTAATCCGTTTGCACTAATACACAGCAGTTCCTCATGCCTTCTGACTGTGAAGGCAGCCTTTCTCATACGGATAACATCTGCTTGGCATGTGAACAAGTTTACAAGCACTGTCAGTCCAGTAACCACATACCCCCTTCTTTCTGGACAAACAGGTACTAGGCACTAGGGCTGCACTGCTGCTCAAGTTTTAGGCATCTTTTCATGTAAACTGTGCATTACCCCGCCAACATTCTTTGCTCCATGCCATACCTCAAAAAAGGAAGACAGGCTCCATCGATTTGACCCTAAAATGCTTTTGAGCCTTAACATCGATTGTACCATGGACCATCAGGTGGACAATCAGCTCATTGTTGGGTTCACAGGCACAAGGAAAAGCAAGGTACTTCAGAAGAGAACATTTCAAGGTGGCAAGGGCTCTGCATCAAGATCTGCCATGCATTGGCCTAAAGGGAACTCTCAGAGGGCTTAAGTGCGCATTCTACCAGGGACAGGGATGCCACCCTGAATGAGCATGTGGGGTGTCTCGTTTGGTGCTGCTTTGGTATCTAATAAAAAGATGAGGTATCAGCGGTTAGAAGTATCCATCAGAAGAACATGCTATTGACCTTTGGTAATATTTTTTCTGGTGGATATTCCATCTAACTGCAGATTCTATATAGACTCTCCCACCTCCCTGTTCTGTGTAATAGGTTGTTTCGAGCATCTTAATAAAGTGCCAATTTAGGGACCTGCATAATGTCAAATCAAATAATCTAGTGCAGTGGTTCCCAACCTGTGGCCCGGGCACCCCTGGGGGTTCGCAAAGTATCCTCAGGAGGTCCGCGACTGCTTAGAAAATTAAAGATTATTAACAGATTAGGCCCCCAGCTTTCAGTAATGATTTAGTGGGGGTCCCCGGGTTCCAGTAATCATAAAGTGGGGGTCCACAGAAGTCAAAAGGTTGGGAACCACTGATCTAGTGGCTCCCCATTTGACGTTATTGCAGACTTCAGAAAGAAAGTGACTTCAGTGTGCAATGATGGTGCATAGATATGACTCAAGGGTCACTTCCAGTGCGGGACAGGCTAGATGTGGATCAGCATAATGTCACTTACCAGCGTGGGAGGGAATTGTGGAAAAATATTTGAATTCAATCTCGTACCTGAGGGTATTCAAAAGGTGTGGAATCTGCAATTAGATATAGTATCCAAAAGAAAGAACATTACCAACAGTAAGTTACTGCTTTGAGATCATAAGTATTCTTAAACAAAACCTATGTCCTTTTAAGGGTGTGTTTATTACTTAACCGGTCCCAGGATGCTTGAATCGTTTCTAGTGAGGACCTGGCTTGGCAGTTCGGACTGGACTGCTCCCATTGTGAGCAGGGTCAAGACTGGTTATGCTATAGCTGGATCCGAACTGGGTGATGTGGTAAGCAAAATAACAATGGATTAAACCCAGATCTGTGACTGGGGTGAGTGTTTGAAACGTTTCAACACTCCGTCCATCATTTTATTTTGTGATACTGCCTATCTACACTTTATCACCATTCATGTACGTTTGTGTAGTGCAATGACCGTTAAGATTGCAGCACATAAAAATGTCAGGCTCTGTCCATGGGTAGTTAAGAATACAGAGGTTCTATTCAGTTGCTCTGGTTAATTAATTCAATCCTTTTTTTCTTTTGATTGGCACTCTCTTTCCTCTCTATTCTCTACATGCCTCTTAACTCTGAGAACAAACTTCTCTTAGTCACATGAATCTCTATTTAGGTATTTCTGCAAATTGCCCAAAACTCATTTCAAAGATTACAGACTTTCCTTTTTTGATAAGTGATCCACTGCAGCCTAGCACCACCTAATTTCCTGTAGCTCATCTTCTTTTAACCACACCAAGTACCTTCACGAACTCGCATATCTTCCTTTTCCCACTGATGATCACACCTCACTCCTATTAATTTAATCTGAAACAAATAAACTGGAGTGAATATGTAGGATGGTTTGCGTGAGCGCACTAGACTAATCCCAATAACTAACAATAACCAATAATACTTGCCTAGCTACTAACCTTAGGTTCCGGAGCACTGTCCTCCCATGTGTAAAGTGCTTCAATGCCTTCTTCAAGGCAGAAAGCGCTATATAAATGCAATAACAAAGCAATTGCCCCAACAACTCCTAACAGGCTGGTGTGATGAAGCTGCCTGAGAATGGCTTGTCTTGTTTGGTGTTGCTTTATGTATGGTATATTTATAGTATTCACAACTGTAGGAAGAACCTTCTTTGTGTGGACTCTAAGCACATGGTTTGAAGCTAGTGGTCCAGTGGAAGGAATTAATGCACAAATTGATAGACCCAGGAACATGGCAGGGACTAGCACTGGCTTTGAGCATAATGCGATTCCACCAGAGTTAATTCTATGAATTTTTCTCTGCCAATCCTTCAACTCAATGGTTTAGCTTCTGTACTAGTAGTTGTTGTACAAGTTTTTGTCAGCTCACCTCACTTTTTTAATAGAGTTGAGTTATGCCTCTAGTCCTGTTCCGGTACAAACATAACATTTCTTTCTTTGTTTCTGTACAAATAGTTTGACCTATTAGTTAACTAACTATACTTGTGTCTCACTTCCTCTCTGATGTCATTCTTCTTTTTCCTCCATATTTTGATAATGCCTTCTTGACTGCTTCTCTCTTCCATTTTTTACCTTGGATTTCCGCATCTTTATTATTTTAACTGACATATTTTTTCTCTCTCTTTTGTCCTTCTTTCTATTCTTTGTACAATTTCTGCTTGTTATCTCTCAGAGTATTTACCCGGCCTGTTTTCTCTTATCAAATGGACTTTTATCCCCCTCTACTTTTTGCTAGGATTTGCTTTTTACTGTCTGTCACCGCCAAGCCAACCCTGGCAGTAAAGGACAGAAAAAAAACACTCCATGTGAGGTGACTCCCGTGGCTCGATGTCAATATCTTTATTTTCAAACAAATCCAGCTTCAGGATTTTTTCTGAAAAAAAAAAAGAAAATAGTTTGGCGCAAGGCTTCTACATGTTGACAGAGCCCTGCACAAAACTGCAAAAAGCATTTAAAGAAACCACCTTGATGGCAGTTCCTAGCAATGCTTTAAAAAATGGACACCTGCTTGGTGGTCATTTCTAAATATGGCAGTGAATGTGAGAGCCTTCAGTAGACTGTCAAGTTCACAGAGAGGAAACAAAACATGTGGCTTCCCAGAAACGTACAAAGGAAAGGTGGCACTGCCTCATAAGATCACACAAAGGCTGCTGGTCACAACACCAAGGCCACTTGGATAGCAATTGCAGGAACACGGACATCACAAGTAACTTCTGTTTTTCATATTCCACTGATATCAACTAGTTGAGGGGTTTGTCTTGACCTAAAGCTTTGTCCTAGACAACTAAGACCTAACTCTCCAAATGACCTAGGCAACTGATACTTCCTATTCCTGCTGAGTTTGGTAAGAACTTCCAGTACTTTCTTGTCTAAAGCATCCTTTTAGATGAGGAAGGGATGGCTGTGTATAGGGGCCATAATAACTGATTCATGACATAGTGCATCCTTCAGGTCATTCAATGATTTATAATGTTCTGTAGATCCAATCTCTTACTGGGATGGTTCTTTATGGTTAGGGCTGTCAGGGGATCAACTTCCCATAGTTGGCCACACATTTTTTGGTAGTAACCAGGTCTTCCAAAGAAGGCTTTCACCTGGGCAGTAGGAATATCCCAGTCAAGACTGACTTTGCATTCACCTCCACGATTGCTGTGACTATTCTTGTTAGGCAGGCTTCTGTTCATGTTGCTGCAAATGTGTATCCCCATTTGGCTTGCAGCTATGAGGATCCTGCTTCTTATGACCAACTCTTTTCACAAACCCATGTGTCAGCTATGACAGCTATTAGGATGTTTTTTTTTTTTCCAATCAGAAAACATTGTCTGCTTTGGGCTGTAACATATTTCTGAGTTACTTATCAACCAAAAGAAATGTAAATTGGGTTAATATTTTGCCTCCAACTCCTTCTCCCACCCTATGAGTTATTTTAAACCACAGGCACCCATACTTCATAAAAGGTCTTTCCTTTTGCGCTCTTTACTTGGTATTTGAATTAGTATTGGTATACTGAGATAGCAGAAACACTGGAGGTGTCCATCATGTCACAGTGATCACCTTTTTGTTACATTATATGCATTATGTCAACAGAAATCAAATTGTTTTGAATCTAGAATGATGCACCACATAGTAATTTTAAATGTGATTTCGTTTAGACTAATGTTGGAAATCCTGGTGGTATTCGACTTTTATTAAATATTAGCAAGACACAAGTGATTTTATGATGTAATATAGACTTTAAACTAATAGAATATATTAGAACAATATTGAATTTCTAATGATTTACATTTTAAATACATGTGCAAACTTAGAGAAATTAGTTCTGCATCATACTCATTGAAATGTATTAATAGTGCTATTTCATTTTGAATTCATGTAACATGGTTCTAATGAAACATATTAATGCAAGACTTCATTTTGCAATATTAATTGTGATGTTTTATTTGAATGTATTAATGTGCCATATCAATTCAGTTGCCTTAGCCTAACTTAGGCCAGAAGCCTTGTATTTGGTGACTGTGCAGAAAATGCAGTGTCATCTAGCTTAATGTGAACCTTCTTTGAGACATTGTTCACATGAGAAGCTGTTTTGATGCCCTTTCAGCGTAATGTGGCCTGTTGACATTAACAAATCAGGATGATTATTAATCTTTGATATATGGTTGACAGTTTGGACTTTGGTCAGAGAGCCCTGCAGATTCCCTTGGGTCAGATCTGCTGCTGCCTGAAAATGACAAGCTGATCCTATTTCCTGTATGCTGAGCCCTCGGTGAGGCCTCTTTCTCTCTGCCCTTTGTTCCTTTGGGATGTCCCTCTGAGACCTAGAGATGCCCCTTTCATCCTTCACAAGGCTACTGATCGAGCTTCTGACATGCTGATGCTCTCAATTTTTACTTATCTTTGACAACCTTAGCGAGTCAATTGATGTCCCAGCTTATTATTTTCCAAATAATTTTTGTCCTTTTTGTGCTAATTGTCTTTTGTCCACATGTGTTCAGCCCTGCACATGTGTGTCCCTAATTTGGCAGGGTTTCAGGTAGTCCACTGGACTCAGCTTAATTGACATTGATAATTTGAACTGAACTAATTCTAATTAGAACTGAGTAATGCTTGTTTTCTAATTCTCAAATTATGTTGCTTATGTTTTGTATGGTATTTTTTGAAAGTCTTGTTCTTCTAATGTTATTTCGTTTGCATTTATTTCATCGCCTTGGTCAACCCTTGGTGATACTGTAGCTCTACAGTCTTGTCTTTTGATTTATTTACATGCCTTTGAGCTTGAGTTTGTAATAAAGCTCCGTAACTTTCCTTGTATGGCCAAATGGATAATTCTGTGTAATCTAATTGGTTTGTATTGAAATTGTGTTAATTGTTCTACCACATCATTAATTGGTTCCAAAGATTCATGGACTTCGATGAGCATTTGAATTCTACGAAGGATGAAAAATGCTTCAACAATACTATTCACTTGTCATTAAATAAAAGTCAGTCCAGACCTACTGATGTCAACATCATTAGCGATTAATCTAACTGCTCACTGTCACTCAGCTGGCTTGTGGCCTCTTTCCCCACAATGGGGAGACAAGGGTAACAGTTTATCCCTGATTCCCTCATGGAGATACTCTAGGTGAATAGGTCTTTAATTTAGCCAGTGCTGGTCCACATTTTCCAGTGGCAGGGTACCTGAAGCATTAGCGTCATCCACAATTGCTACAAGAAAGACCAGAAACTGCAGATCATTCTACCTTGTTCCTTTACTGAAACATTTACTCACAAATATGTTTCCATAGCATTAGAACTTAAAAAATGGCCTTTACTACAACTCATATTGCAGAATCTTTACACCGATTAAAAAACTAGACAAGTCCTTGTGGATCATTTTTACTATATGTGTTATAGGAGTTTAGGGTGTGCACCCCGAATATTGACACCAGAATATCGGTGGCACGGAATATAGACAAAAAATACTGAAGTAGTAATATCAACAGGTAAGTATAGATTTTGCATAACTAGCTCCACATGTATGTGCCTGGGAAATATATATCTTCAAGGTAGATAAAGGTGGAATTACAAATAATGGATTATTGTATGTAATTACAAATAATGCGCTTATTTTCAATATTTTATCCCTTACTATTCTGTTCTCTATAATCTTGTATCACAATATTATGGGGGTTGATATTGATTAGTACAACCAGGCATTTGGAAAGTGGAGTTTTCATAATGACAAAACATGGAGCTGGATTTCACACTGTATTTACTATGAATGTAACTTGAAATTTAAAAGGAGGAACTACATTTTCACATTTGACTTTTGGGAATAAAACTGAGAAAAATCAGTTGCTTGTGCTAATAGTAAACGAATAGTACAGCATTGGGGTTACCTTATTACATTTCCATTTTGGGACTAGATAAAACCTTCTGTTCTGGTGTGTTTGGAATCACAATTTAAAATCCAAACTCATGGTGAAGTCATATTTTAAATTGCAATTCTGAAAATGTTCCTTTTAGAAAATTGGCATTTTCTTCCCTTAGCCATTTGGTGGCTGCAGCCTGTTGCTGATCACATGACTGTGTGAAATTGGCAGTTGGGCTTTGTGTATTCCTCCTACACAGCTGCTCACAATGGGACATTAGGTGTGTCTCAAAGGGCCATCACTGGCAGGATAGGAGAGAGGAGCTGGACCCAGCCTCACCTACACATGAATAGTCAGTGTCCAGTCACAACACAAGGGCCCCAATACCCCTTTAGTCAGTCTAGAGGCAGAGCAGAAAAGGGACGATATCTGTGCACTTCAAAGGAATGTCTTTGAAGTCTTCCCCCATTTCAAAGGCATCACTGGGTAAAAATACTGGCCCTCAACCACCACCACCACTCCAGTACACTTTGTGACCTGTGGATACTCTGCCAGAAAAAAGAACTGCTGTGCTGTTGTAGGACTGTCACTCTGCTGCCTTGCTGAACTCCTGCTTTGCTGTGCTGCTCTGCTGCCTGCTGCCCTCTTGGCTGTGTGAAAAGGACTGGACCTGAAACTCTATTAAACCCAGAACCCAGAGTGGCTCCAAGGGCTATTTGGCTGGAATCCTGATGTCTCAGGGATGTGACAGACTTCCCACAACCCAGCTCCTGCACCTAGAGCCTGTCATCTGTGTGTCTACCCTGCCAAGAGGTGCCGCCCCAGCCCTAGTCCCTTGGAAGTGGGCCTATGGTGCATTGCCTTCTGTGGACTATCCCAAACAGAACTGCTGCCTTGAAACTGCTGAGAGGTTTGGACCTGTCACAAAGACTTACATCACTGCTGCATCTTGCATCCTGGGACCGAAGCATCACAAGTGAACTACCTGTAGCTGACGCTGTTCCTGGTGCAAGCTCCTTGCATCTTTGTCGACAGCAGGTTCTATGATGACTCCAACTCAATGCCTCTTTGCTTCACCACTCATCTGAATCAATGCTTTACCTCGAATCCTCGGCACCGGTCTTTACATTGCTAGCCCTGTTGACGGGATCTTCGACGCAACAGGACCTTGCACCACTGCTCCGCCTCATATCAAAACCGACAAATTTTCTCTGCTGTGCGATGCATCATCAGATAAGATCCACACAAAGCTCTGCAACCTAGGATTTAAAGTACTTTGGTTCAGCTGGCCTAACTGGGTCACTAGCCGGCCCATGCTCCATTGTGGTTGACCTGAACTTTTGGCTTTGCCCTGCACCAGGCATGACCAGAAATCCACAGGTGGCACTTTACGCTTCTAGAGCTATTTTCTTAAAAAAATTGGAAATATAATATATCCAGTACTCAGTCAATCAGGGGAGTACAGCAAAGGACACTGGGCCAGATGTACTAAACACTATTTGCAAAATAATGGTCCAAATTTGTGACCAGTATTTTTGCGACCAGTGAGTTATTTTGCAAATAATAGATCAGTTGGCAAAATACCGAATTATAGTAGTTGGCAAATTGACCTACCTCATCAATATTAATGAAGTAGATAGCAAATTGCTACACACCAAGATTTACCACAATCACAAGTATGCACGATGTCTGAAATTGCATTCAAATAAAGTCATTTTTTTAAGGTGCAGCCTGATTTTCTGAAAGGAAAGTGGGACATATTAAAAGAAATTGAGCTAACAAATTTAAGAGTAAACAGTGGTTCCTAGGGCCACTGCCTAATCTTAAAAATTGCATTTGTTAACATTCCCACAGGAAAAGTTTCATTTGCGGATCTCTTCCTATTTTCTAATGGGTTACTACTACCTTTGTGTATGCTGTAATATATTAAAGTTTTGCAACGGAATTTCAGTTGATAAACATTCAAACACCCCATTGACAACTGCTATATGAAAGGGAGGACTAACACACCCCTTTCAAATACTGATTTTTATATAGTTGTATACCTAAATCAGCACCTTTGCAAATACAAAATACATTTGTACATCTGGCAATATGTTTAGTAATCTTATAGTGATCAACAAATCGAGAAACTATGACAATGGTGATCTGGGTGTAACCGATACCCAAATGTGCAGTATCAAATGAAAGTCAAAACAACAGGATCTTTATGCCAAAAGTATTCTAAGACAGTTGGTATTATGCATTGATTGTTTGTATTATAAGTGCACTGAATACACAAAAAATAGTTAGGAATAAAGTTAGAAAAGTAAGCCTTCATACACAGATTAAACAAAAGGCAAGGTAATTGTAGGTTAAACCTGTTAAACAAATCCCAAAATCAAACATTGGCAAAGCCAGTAGGTATCAATTTTGCTATTGTTTTTGTGAATTGCATGTTAATCCCTGTTTCAAGTCGCATAAAGGCGTATGGCCAGCAATCTGGCTGGAGTCAGAAACAAATATTTTTCGTAGCACGTTGCCCTATTTTTCTTTTGTTAGAAGATGCCCCTGGACTCAGACACAATCCTTCTCTGTCTGTGGCTACAGTACCTTAAGTAGGAACTAAAGGTCTTTGTCACAAACAATGCTTGGGTCTAATTAGGCTGCAATACCCCAGACCATTCCCCGGTGGACGCCCCACAGAATACCGGAGAGTTATGAAATGTTCACCAGCACAGTGTGAACTTCTCTCAATGGTGATCCAGTATGGCTTTGAGCTTCACGAAAATCAATACATCACTAACTGTCTGCATTTCATTTATTAAATCAATAAAATATGCCAAACTAGAAATTGAATAAGAATGGATGGCAATTTGTTTCCCTGGAATGACACTGGAGCTAAGTGAGCATGACATGATGCTGTTCAGTCAAGTAAGTGAAAGTTATCTGTCTTTGTGGGGCACTTGACAGCCGAGGTTTAAGTAATTTGACTCTCATATCAAACCTGGAAGTGCAAATAGCCTCTGTTTGGAAAACAAAAAACGTGTGCACCTGTTGATGTGCATGACGTTAATGATGCAATCACAGATGATTGAAAAGATCCAAGCTGATTAATCCTGTTGCTATAAACTAATGGTTCCTAACGTTTTTACTTCTGTGTATCTCCAATAAATCACTACTGGAAGCAAAGTATTCTTGCCTAAGCAATTTCTATGATTTGATCCTCAAAACAATATACAAAATTAAAGAAACAAACATCAAATACTCATCAAACAAAAATGCAGATTATGAAATATTATATTTAATGCCCAAATAAAACAAATATGTAAAAATTGAAATTTTAATGGGAAGGTTGGAGCTTTTCAAACTCACCAAGTGATAGGCTAGAGTCTTTTTGCTCCAATGCATGCTCTCTTTTTGTTGGTGCTTACGTGTGCTGCTTCAGTGGAGGCCAACACTCATCCATTATAGATTGTTTTCCACCCACAAATCAAGGTAAAGATAGCAATTTCTATTTTAGCATGGAGTTTCAAATTCCTTCACATTTACATAGCGTTTTAAAGCTTTCAATTTTCATTTTTCATTTTTTATGTATATGTATTTTTTTGACCTACTTATATTTAATTTTCTATACAACCGTATGCCCATTGAGTAGGCAACACAAACCCCCAGGGGTTCTCAGACCTCAGGTTAAGAAAGACTGCTGTAAAGTTATCTTGTATGACAGTAGTAAACTGAAACAAAGTTGCGATCAAAATGGGACAGGAGACAGGAAAATTCAAACTGAAGTCTTTTCAGCGATCATCCGCTTTAACACTGCCTACAACTAGAGTGTGAAAAACTTGTGCAATTTGCTGTAGTGGAAATGTGCAAAATTATATCAAAATTATACAAAATTACATGTAATTACTCAAAATGCATCTCACACTCAACAAATTATCTGAATGGTCCAATTAGGTAAGAATTCAACTTGAATATTTAATTTCGACTTGACCTGGTCCTTTATGTCGAAAATACTGATGCTCACAAACAGATTTGTTGTTTTACTACCAAATAGTCCGCTCGTGTAACAATCTAGAAGCTTTGGACTTTGCCATGGCTGCAAACACTTCTAGCTATTACCAGTTTTTGTATTTTTTAACATCATTTTTAACACTGTAGTAACCTTCTCATCTTCTATTTTATTGTTGTTGTTTATTGTGATATTTGTTGACCTTCAGTGGAGGACTTGAACTAATGAACTTGAAATTGTAATAGCAATACAAAATTAGCATGGATAACTTGCTCCTAAAGATATATCACTCTCTTCAAACATAGTCTGCAGGAAGGCAATTTTCCTTTCGTCACAAACATAGAAGCATACATGTCAAAATCAACAACCTTTCTGTTCTTTTGACTCATGTAACTGTTATTCTGATGGTTTAAAAATCATTGTCTGCAAAACAAGCTGGTGTTCTATTGATAACATAAAATACTGTTCTCTGAATTATACAAGAAAGCGTATGTGTGCAATTCAATTTCCCCATATACACAGAAATCGGTAATTTCCTTTGAGTCAGTAATGATGTAAGTAAAGGCATTTGGACACAAGAAAAAAAAATACTGAAAAATTATCCTCTCTGTTTTCCTGTTTCTTAAGGCTTGGAAACAGACATTGTATCAGCTTCATGGCTTGACGGCTCTCCTCCTGTTTCCTCTGGCATGTCCAGCATCTGAATGATGTGATCTTCAACTCTTGGTGTCTTGGCTTAAACAATACAGCTCACATCACTTCTACTATTGATTTCGCTCTACACCATTGATGTCTGCTGAAGGGAAGATATAGCAGATGTGTGTAACCTTGGTGTACATAAGTATATACCTGATTTGTTCTTCTTATATTGTACTTTGTTCTTATATTATATAGTGTTTGATGTTTCATGATGTTTAAAGCACCTTGAGTAAAGGTGCCAAAATAACCCATAAATAAATAATTTACTTTGACAAAAATTTATTACGAATCCACAGTTTTCCAAAGTCTACGAGTAATGTATATTTTCAAATTGCAGTAATAATATTTTCCCACATCATTGTAGACAATACTCTAATTTCTTCAACACAGAAAGAGTTATAAATGAGAGTATATCACAAAAGAATTTTGAAAATCACATTTTCAAATGGGTAAAATGTATTATTAACCATATCCCCTAATATATGCTTTTGGGATTGCGAATAAGTAAGTAAATAATTTACCACTTTTTTTGTTGTCATAGATTCACAGATGCTAAAGTTCACCTGCCTTTAGTTCTCGCACACTCTTAGAACTGGTATAGCACAAGATGCTGTAGGATGTCTCACACACACAGATCAGGTACCATGTGGGCAACTGCTGTTGGCAAATGTCTTTCTCAAACACACAGCAGGCACAGTACATGTAGCAGCAGGTCAAACCTTTCTCATACACACATGAATGAGCACAGCTTGCGGGGAGCAGTGCAGGCTTCTCTTTTCCTTTTTGGTTCGTAGAACACTTGAATTATATAAATGTAGCCCTTTAGCCCGCTGCCAAGGGCTATACCAATTGTCAAAGGCCGTCGCCAAGTTATAGGCTCAAGCCGCAGCCTCCGGCCTATACCGTGGGAGAGGGCCTTTAACAAACAGTATAGCTGAAACAGGAGGGCTATAATGCTGTTAGAACAATCCACCCAGTAATAGTAGAATGTTCTGAATTAAAAAGGGAGAATCAGAAAGACAAGCATTGGAATGTTGGAGTAGAAGGATCATACCAGCCATTGTAAGCCCTGAACCACTTTATTGTCTTCAATACAGCTCTCAACATCCCAATGTTCTAACTGGTCATAGAAAATTACATCACAGTGTATTAACCATATTTAAAGGTGAGCCAGACAGCAAGTTACCATTGTACCAAAAAACATATTAATATTTTCTTCTCTTGGCACCAAACACTTGCACATGCTGCACTGGATTCTGTCCTGGCCAAATGTTTGGAAATTTTTCTTGCTGATTGGTTGCCGGGGCATTGGATCAGAAGGTCAATAGGTGTTCGCTACCTGAAACTCCCTCGTTACCGGGGAGCTAGGCCACAGGAGGTAACAGATATTCTCCATATGCAATACCCTTATAACCCCAGTATCTCTGCTTGTTTTGGTGGTACCTCAAAGGGGACCTAATTAACTTAATAATGCAAAAGACAATAGACAAAACATTTCACATACGTGTAAACCTTTACTAGCTTTATTAAAAATATTTCCAGACAATTCAAACTTACTTGAAAACGGACATTTTCTGTTTTTAGGACAAGTTTTGGCCATAGAAAGGTTACATGCACTGTTCAGAGATTACGGTATTGCAATGTTTTTGGGTAATGTTTACTTTCTGTAGTAAGTGCATTGGTAGTGATGTTTTCAGACCTGATGATGGTGGGGCTGGATAAAGCATTTTTGTTTGGTGAGTTTGTTGTGGTGGGATAGGAAATTCTTAGGATTTTCTGAGTCAAAGCTAGGGCATTTAACATTTACCAGTCTTGTTTGGGTTACAGCAGTGCAGGACAGTTGGGAGTGTTTTTGAGTGGACCTGTGAGCCAGGAGGGGATAATAGTATGCTATTCTATCCTTCTGGAGGATTTGATTGATTAAGACGGATAATCGTCTCTTTGCAGTTTGACTTGAGGCACCCCATAAGTTTCCTTCATTTTCTTTTTAAATTACAAATCTATAACTTCCTCTTGAATGTCTAAAGTTATCCATTATATTATTCCCATATACCACCCATATACTACCAAAGCTTTGTTCGTCTTCCGCACAAAATGACAGTAATTTAACCTCCTGCTAAGCAGCAGACAATAAGGTTATGATACCCTTACAAGTCGATGTCACGCTTATAAGTTACACCCATCTAACACAGGGACCATGGTATTGGGGTGTTCATTTAAACCATAGTCTTTATAAACGGGAGGAAAGCAATTGAGCTCTTTCTTCATGTCCCATTAAAAATGTAAGTTGGAGCCCTAACTAACAGTGGCTTCTTGTGTGACAGGATTGTGCCTTATGGTTTCCTCTAATTTTCTATTATGAGAAAGACAAAAGATTTCCAGTGCTAGCCCCACCCCAAATTGTACAGGTAAGAATGATTTTAGTGCTACCAAGATATGACTTTCCCAATACTTCCTTGTGAAACACTTATTGGAGGTGCTGTCTTTTCTATCCAGGCTACTAAACTCTGGATTACACTCCCTTTATCCTTACCATTCCATAAAAATATCAAGATGTGTCAGATTCCAGCCTAAACAAGGAACCTTTCTATTTCACTGCTATGTGATCTAAAATCCTTGCTGTCTAGTAAGCCCCCAGTCACTGGCGAACTCTACTCTTTATAAAATAATAACAGAAAAAAATGTGGTGAAACAGTATGTTGTAACGGTAAAGTATGAGTAAGGGATTGTAGGACCAGTAGCTGAAGAAAGTTGAGAGGGGATGACAAGCTGAAGTGGGTGGGGTCTACAGAGGAGCTGATGGAGTTTTATGTAAACCTGTATTTCTTTGCTTATTTGGCTAGTCTTTAAGGCAATGTGGCTAGGTGCAGTACTTACTGTAAGTGCTGACATGTCACAATAAAGCAGACTTTTGAAAACTAAGACCTTTTTGAGCTTGTCGTTCTTTTGTCCTAATCGCAGTCATTTCGGCTAAATCCAGGAAATGCTGTGTATACAAGCCTTTCCCATGGCAGCGGAGCACTATTCTTTGGCTCGTCATTCCCAGCATCCTATTGGTTATTCCTATCTCTGCCAAGAGAAGGAGTCAATAAGGTGTTAAGGTCCTTGCTGGGCTTTAACCTCCAGTGGACCCTCATTGGGGAGTTCACATGAGTTGTTCCCTGCTGAGCTTCTGGCAAGGGTTGACTGTGTAGTTATGTCTATGGGAATGTTATGTCTAACTGTGTTTCAGTTGCTTGATGGTATATGATTCTTTCGGATTTCTAAGATGATGTCACAGACTTTCTTTAAAGTTTTGTGCCTAAGTTAATGTCTGAAAAGATGAAAGGTGATTGGCTACTATTTTCAACCGTCTGTAATACCGAGAGACTGAAAGGGTCCAGACAACATAAATAAGTCCAGATTTAGACCAAGACGTTATCCTTTGGAGAACTTGGAGGCAAAATCACCAATCTCAGCTTTGGTAGGTTCCTTTTCCCACCCGTTACTGGTAGCACAGCTTTGTATAGGTCAGCTTTGGATGCAAGCTCAGGCCCCAACATAAATTTGTGGTGGGAAAGATATGGAACCTATAAGCCATGGAGAAGCTCACTTCCTCATTACGAGACAGGGTGGCTAAATTCATTGCCACATGACGTCCTTTCACACCACATTTATGCAGACAAGGTAGAATAGGAAGCATACACCTTACCATGTCAGAACTATTGAGGGCTTCAGACTTATGGGTACTATCACCCCGCCACAATTAGTAGGTTACCCATAATGCCTTAAGCTTCTTTTGGGTCTTATTTCATCATGTTGTTGGGATGCCCTACTATTATACAGTTCACCCTTTCTTCCTCACAACACTATAAATGGTAGGGTTTTTTTAACTTAACTTCTACTGCCTGTATGACTCACAGCAGTGGGGAATGAGGAGGCCACCAATGTTACAAGAATGCTGTGGGTTTTCCCCTGTTTGATTATTTTTTATACTTTCATGGAGGGATGTGTGGTTGTTCTCCTGCTTTCTGCTCTTCTCCGATATTACTGAAAACAATGCAAAGTGAGTCTTGTTTCTCTTTCAATAAAATAAAAATGTAAAAAAAGAATTTGTTTCTATTTTGTGTGAGTGGACCGACAGATGCAGCCATTTACTAACAATTTTCTATTTATATTTAAGGGTCCTGAAAGATACTGCAATTAGGGGGGTCTTAGTGAGCATATATAACCCTTCTTTATCTGTGATCTTTCATTAAGGATACAAATATGAAGTAATAATTTGCTTTCATGAGCCATGCGGCTGATTATTTTACCCCTAATTGTGCCTTTAATGGCATTCCACAGAGTTTAAATCAAACAATATAAATTCTATATGGCTTTATTTAGGTCATATATATCTTCTTCCTGCTCCAACACTTCGGGATTCATTTTTATTTCAAGATACAAGGTTTATTGTAGAGATACAGTGATGGCAGCATGGTCAGATATGACAATGGGTTCTATAGTGGGTCCTCTTGAAGACTGGAGCAGGGATGAGTGAACTAATAGGCAGTCAATCCTAGAGAAAGTGTTATGTAGAGAAGAGAAAAAGGAGAAGTCACTGTGGATTATGCATTCTCCAAACATCTGAGAGATCATGAGAGAGGCATAGGTTGCATATTTGTGAGCACAAGGCATCTGTAGATACAGAGTGTTTGTCTAAAGTGGAATCCATGAGTAAATTGAAATCACCCCCAAAATTGGATGTGATAGGGCAAAGGGGCTATTTTGACTGACAAATGTGATCGTAATTGAGGAATATCAGTGGTTGGTGCATAAATATTTATGGTGCATACTCAGAAGAACCGCACTGTAGATGAGAGATCAACCATCTGTCCTCATCATTATCTTTAGTAAGAGTGAAAAGGCAAGGTGAGTACTCCATTTTTCTTTCTTGTAGCTGCAGAACAAGGTATGTTATCAATCCAGCTGTGTTTCATAGAAAGGGCTTGTTTATAAAATAATATGGTTTCTTTATCAAATATCAGGCCACCCCACCCACCCCCAAGGATTTACAGTAATCAAGAATTTTCTTAGGTTTCACAGAGTGATTCAATCCCTTGGTATTTAAAGATGTTGTTTTCAGAGTACACATATGGAATAGATTTGTACTTGAAACCTGTAGAATTTGAAGTGTATTAGGGATAGATTGCATGCACAGTATGCAACCAATAGTGCACATACAAAAGACACATGGATACGAAGGAATAGAAAAACCTGAGATGTAGATGAACAATGTGGAGAGATAGTAAGATGGCATCAGCACTGCACCCAAGCCCAGGCAGAGTTAGAGAAAAGCTAATATGCATAATATAAAGCCCACCCCATGGACATGAGTGAGAACGGTCCTAAGAGACAAGGTAAGATGTGTGTACGAAGGGGACACCAGACTACTAGTGGGAAAGGAGCAAGGAAAAAGCAGATTTACAGAGATCAAAAGACCCCTCCCATCTCAGAGACAATCCAAAAGGATAAAGGTACTACAAACAAATGTAGTAATCGTGAATACCTTCTGAATATCTATAAGAGAAGATGGTTAATATTTGGCAATACTCCTGTGTCCAAGTGGAACATCTTACTTACAAAAGGGTGCAGTTGCAACAGGCTTCTAGGGATCATAGAGACCCCCTAAGCATCTAGGAGAAAACATGTTTAATATTTGACATTAAGCAGATGACCCAATGGAGTGCATTTCTTTAGTCAAAGGGAACAGCTGTTTTGGATCAGTGAACACAAAGATAATCATGCCTTATTGAATAAGATGCAGCAAGTTAGGTAGTCTGCTCATAGCTGATGTGAGTTGACACTACCCACACAACAACATGATTACAGCCTACAGTCGAGTGGCGGGCTATAAAGAAAAGAGAGCACAAAACAGGCATATAGGGATCATAAAGATCCCTTAGGTATCTATGAGAAAACATGTATAGTATTTGACTTTAAACAGGCAACCCAATGGAGTGTATTGCTTTATTCAAAGCCACACCTGTTTAGTGGTTGTCCATGTATTTCTTCACAGGTGAATCCAGGATTGTGGGTTCTTGCTTGGATCATTTCAAAGTGCACTCAGCTTCCTTGTCCTTGATGGTCTTGGGGTCCAACATTTTTTAGTGGAGGTGGGCCCAACAACAAGTCCACTACACAGGCTCGCAGACAGGCAATAAGTGAAGAACAGCACTGATGGCAGTGGAATTAGAAGACAGTATTGACCTCATAATATCAAAGGATTGAGGGTCTGATGACAGATGGATTTACCTTATTTACAATGCTATTAGTAGATGTGGGTGAGTATTGTGGACACTAATCAAAGAACCAACACAATCAGATGTTGACATAACTAACTGCAGTGTGTGAACCATATTCTGACAGGTAATATGTTGTTCCTACAGGTAGCAATTGATCTCAACAAGCAAACGGTTCAAAAGAGCAGAGTAGGATTCAATGTAGATATATGCTTTGAGAGGCAGCTGCGTCCATTGGAGAGAAATCCAGAACCACATGGGCCTCAGAATCTCAAGACGCTCTCATTTATTGTAATTCATACATCAACAGGCCTGGTTGCAAGCAAAATAAATAAATGTTGTACCCATTATGCAGCATGAGTCCATGCAGCAGTAGGCAAGTGCAGCAATAGACCGTCAACGTGTGTGTTCCTGTCCGGAGCACAATTTCATAGCCTCCGGGGGGAACGGTGACCAGTTCGAGACCACAATCAGGGGCAAAAGACAGTAAGCAGGGGACTCAGGAGGCACACTCATTTTATAATGAAGGCCTGCTCACCTCTCTATGCTCCACTTGTGAGCTGCCACTCTGACACCAGTGCACCCACCACTTTGGTTTCTGGTGCTCAGCAGAGCACGGACAGCTTCAGCAGTTTCTGGGGCCAACCGGTGTGGTGAAAGCCTCACACTGACACCTGAGGGTCAGAAATGGACACCCTGAACTGTATGGTTTGCTTAATTTGTTGAATCTTAGTTTTTTAATGCATTAGTGATAAATTATGTTGTCCATCTATCAATTAGATTAATATTGCTAATTGTGCTATGGTGATGGGTTATACTCAGTTGTTTTGAAAATTGGGGTTAAGTCTTTAATCAAATGTAACTGTATTGGTTTTCAGCCTTGAGGAAGTCAATGCAAGTACTGTTCGCACGACAAAACACATGTTGGCTTGACTTTCTGGAACTTCAAGAATACATTGAATAAAACTAGAGGATTGGCTGATTTGCACGAATTGGACAATGTTCATGTTTAACTGACGTGTGCCTTGGATTGTTTATTATTTTATTTCAACTACCCTGCATATATTGGAAATTGTGTTGACTTCCACAGCACCAGCATTACTATAAATATATTTTCTCCACAATTATTAAGGATATCTGTATGACTTGTACTGAGAAATTGGTTTAATAAAGGCTTAGGTTCCATATCATGATTTAGGAAAGAACTTCTAAATTAGAAAACAGCCTACCAGTACAATGTAGCTTTATAGCCTACTGCTGAGGTCTTTACCCATTGTTAAAGGCGATGAACCTAAGTTATAGGCTTGAACCTCAGGTGAGATCCTATAACAAGGTGCAAAGGCTTTAACAACTGGTATAGTCCAAGGCAGAAGGGTTATAAGGCTATTAGAATATTCCACCCCTTAAGGGTAGAATGTTCTAAATTAAAAAGGGAGAAACAGAAAGATAACATTGGAATGTTGGAGCAGGAGGCTTATCCCTGCCATTATAAGCACAGAGGCACTCCATAATCTTCAATAGAGCTCTCAACAGTCCAGTGCTATAATTCAAGATTTAGGCGTGTCCCTGCCATATGACACCAACTTCCTGTGTCATTATTCTGATACCTATGAGCAGAATTTTGAGATATCTGCATCCATTGTATGCAAAAATGAGGGAATATAAAGTGAATGTCTTTCATGTTTGCCCCTAGAGTACAAGTACAATTCAAATTACTGTTTATAATTTGTTAAGGCAAATGATTAGCAACTTAGATTTAGAAGGTGATTTTTTTTATAGCAACCATAGCAAATTGTCCTACAATATTTATGATAGATGAGCTCTAAATATGGTGAAAATTAAAGCCCACTTGTTGCTTGAGACTGGCTGCAGTGATTGAAAGTCTATGTACAACAGTAGACATATCACTCTCCACTGATATTATCTTCAAGCAATATAACCTTCATGAGAGGCCCTCAAAACTAAGATTTGTAAAGCTGATTGTCCACTTAAAGTAGTTTGATAGATGCTTTTTGACAGAATGCGTAGCCATGTGGTTGCAGGGTCACGGTTAATGTGATGAGTTGTATTTAGTATATTAGATTTGGAATGCCTTGTTAAAATTCTCCTTCAAAATGCTTTATGACCAATTTATTTTTGTTAGGAAAGGAGTTATAGCTAGTTATTTGAAGATAGCACCAAAGACAGAGGTCAGACTGATGATGTGGAATGTTAATGTTGAGGAATGTTAGCAGACTCCTCAACAAGATCAAGCACACGGCCTGCAATATCGCCCCGATGTCTTATTACTGCAAAAAACTCTTTTAGTGGCTACTAACTGCAATTTTTTGAGTACACAGTAGTTTGATATTGTTGTTCATGAGAGGGTCCAGAAAGTTGGCTATCCTTATACACAATTTTATGCCATTACAAATAATCAAGGCATAGCATGATAGTCTAGACAGATAATTAGTGGTGATAGAAACAGCAGAAGATAGTGTCTTTATAATAATGAATATATACAGCCCACTGTCCTTATCAAGTTGATTTCTGTGATCCTTTAGTACAGTCCTATTGGTGGTGCAGTGGAATGCTGGTTTTGGAGGGGACTTCATAGGGGGTCTTTAGATAGATAGGACCTTACTTGCACACATAAGTAGGCAATCAGATTTTCTTTAGCCAGGAGCAAGTGTGGTGACCTGCAGTATTTTCCGTGTCCCAGTGACTACAGGACGTTTGGTGTCTAAAATATCAGGCCGAGAGGTAACGAACCTTCTTTTTAGGGGCACACATAGCTTTCTCTCATCTTGACTATTTTATTATGCCCTTCTCCAGCAAGTGCAAAAGATTGAGTATGAGAATACTGCTGGAGCAGGATCTCAGTTAAGCTGTTTGGCTTATGTGAAAGAAATCTATGCAGAAGAGTAACTATGAAAATACAGCTGGAGCGGGGATTTCAGTTAAGGCGTTTGATTCACACCAAAGAAATCTACCTTGTCATCAGGGAGAAATCCTCGCTATATTTAGGTCTACTGGATCTTTGACATTAGTTGAGATTCACCAGGCGCTGAACATCAAATAATTAATAAAATAACATCAAATTAAATTAAGATTTATAAAGGGCATTAAACCCTAAGGTATCAAAGTGCTAGGCCAAGGAAAAAGTAGTTCCAACAGAAGTCTGGGAAGCCCAAGTAAAAAATTTAAATGAGAATATACTGGTTTTCAGGGCTTTCTTAAGCAGAGAATAAAATTCTAGCTCAGAGATGAGGGTGGGCTGCATGTTTCACAGCCTGTCGGCAGCAACAGACGTGCATTAGCCGCCTCATCTGACATTATGAAACTTTGGGATCATCATCATTATGCCTGAAGATGATCTGAGATTTCTACCTGTTGTGTACCAATTAAAAAGCAACAAGAGATGTTTAGGTCCTTTATGGTGGAAGGCTCAGAAGACCAAGCAGAGAGCCTTGAAAGTAATGCCCTTCTGATCTGAAGTTAGTGGAGGGCACGGATGTCCTCTCTGACTAACAAACATTTACAAAAATTAAGAATGTGGTGAGCCGCCATGTTCTAAACCTTTTGAAGCAAAGATGTTAATATTCAGGTATAATGTATTGTAGTAGTCAAGGCGAGAAGAGATCAAGACAATGACTATAAAATGATGCATTTCTGATGGAATAAATGGAAAGATTTTCCTGAGTGCCCTGGTGACATAGAAACAAGTACTTGTGGTACAATTAATCTTGAGGCCTGATTTAGATATTGGCGTACAGATTACTCTATCACAATGGTGACGGATGTCCTTTCCATTCAAATCTAAATCCCATTATTTCCTATGGGATTTAGATTTGGGTGGATGGGATATCTACCAATATCTAAATCAGGCTCTTAGATTCAAAACTAAGGGCCTCATTTATGAGGCCCTAGAAGCACACTGCACCACTGGAGTGTCATTTTTTTTTTACGATCCAGTGGCGCTGTGTGCCAGCCCATATTTACATGACCATTGAAAGCCACATAGCATGGGTTTTCACAGCCTTGTAAACGTGGACCCCTTTCATGCATAACACTGCATTAAAGGGGCGTTCCATGGGTGCTGCTTGGAGTTTTCCCAAGCAATTCACATGGCATCCAAAGGAATCTGATGCATTCCCAGATTTACAAGTCTGGGGATGTGTCAGACTCCTACTTCACCTCAGGAGTGGTGTAAGAATGACACAACAGGGAGAAAAATCTTTATTTGTGGAGACCCTAACTTGAGATTCATGAGAAGCCCCTTAGTGTTCTGTGCTGAAATATGGGGAAAGGCCCAGAGCTGAAGGGGAATGATGGAGATAGCAGACGCTTCTGCAGACATATTGCATTCTGCAAGGGGGTTAGTTTCAGCGTATATGTTAAGAATTTTATATCTGAAGTAGGGGGCAAGTTTATTGCAGAGGCCTTGCGAGGGGTCCATAGGGACTGGAATGGAAGTATGGGACGATTCCTTCAAAACTTCGAAGAGTTTCTTAGAAGAATGTTCTGCCAGTCTAATTTTTTCCATAGAAAAAGCCAACGTAGCTAGATCAATAGCTAATTTGTATTGAAGTATAATGGCTTTATGTTTCTCTTGATCTATGGGATCACAGTGTAAGTACCATCTCTGCTTCTTTATACGACAGAGCTGTTGAAGATTTTTAAGATCGTCTGAGAACCAGGTTTTGGATCTGGTGCAATGATTTACTTTCAATGGTGCCACAATATCAAAGGCTGCTTTAATCCAGTGCTAGAAGCCTTCAGTCGGGGGATCATGCGGATCATTCACATTGACAGAAGAGATGTTAAGCGCCTGTTCAAGATCTAGGGGGATGATTTCACTCCAACTACGAAGTACAACATTAGGTTAAGTTGGAAGCATGCCCCCATGAAGCGTGGATAGAACTGTATTGTGAATGGTCATTCCAGACTTTTTGCTCCAAAAACCGATGGTTATGACTCAGATAGTGCACTGGAGTTTGCTTTCCACACCCTAGTGCATGTGCTCACTCCCAAAATGGTTATGTTTAAATTCGTAATCCGAAATTGGCAAAGACTATACGCCCTTAGAAGTCCTTCATATATGGTACTGGGGTACTCAATGCACACAGGGTAAAGGGGCACCCAGGGCCTACAGCATAACTTTGTGCCACACTGGACGACCCAAACAAACTACTAACAGCAGGCCTGCCATTGCATACTGCAGGAGCGGAGCAAACCACTCAAACTCAAATTTGCCCTCACTACGTGTGACCCACTTTAGGACACTGCCTATAATATGTGTCAGACACCCGTAAGGTAAGATTGCTCACACCAGGACGCAGGGTGCACTATATTAAAGGTGTGGGCATATAATTGCAAGCTGATACATCCCTATAGTGGCGCTCTCCTTTGATAACCGTTATATGTATTAGCTGACTGTAGGTTAATGGAATGCCAAACCAGGCATTCTCGAGATGGTACCACTAGAGCATGACATGTTTGGTATCAAACAACATGCTTTCTCACCTGTGACATAAATCACATGCTCTGGGTACCCTGGGTGATATGGCATGTACCTAGAGATGGGTGACATGGCATGCACCCAGAGGTTGCCCTCCCGGTTGCCTCAACTTTACTGTGCTCTGGCTGACCAGCCCATGCTTTCCCACTCCTGCTGTCACCAAGACACAATTCTGACCTCATGCAGGCAGTGTGAACACTCCCAGGAGTCTGGAACAAAGGACTGAGCAGGAAGGAGGTCACACCTTCCTCCTCCCAAGCAGGCTAGTGAATGGGCCTATGAAGGAGGTGAGCTTCAAAGGCTACATCGCCTCTGATATGCATAAGAGCTGACTTTCCATGCAGGAAACATTCCTTCCGCTGCCCCAGGCACATCTGCTCCATATGGGTGGGAAATTAGCTACGCAAGGTGGTGCGCACCACTAGAAAGCTGACCACACCTTCAGAGTGGGCAGTCCAGTCTGTGCAGTAAATTTAGGGCCAGAGGGATGTAGCTTTATTTTTGCAATATCCTAATTACGATTCTTTGTGATTCGCAATAAGGAAATCGCAAACAGCAATGTACTAATGTGACTCAGATACCTTTAGCGATTCCCAGTGGGTTGCAAATGGACATACCTCATCAATATTCATGAGGTTGCTGGCAATTTGTGGAGCATGCAATTTTTTTTTTTTTTTTTTAATGCAGCCCGTTTTCCTTAAAGGAAAACTGGATGTGTTTCAAAAACAAAAATGAAAAGTTATCTTTTCATTTTTTTAAGAGTAGGCAGTGGTCTATGGGAAAATGTTTTCACAACCACAAAGCAGAAGGAGTCCTTTGGGGACCCCTTCCCACTTGTGAATGGGTTACCACCTAATAAAATTTGGGGGTAAAAAGCAAATGTTTCGCTTGCAAAACAGTCACATAAACCATTGCGAGTACCTACTGGGAAGGGATGCCCTTAACATGCCCCTTCCTAAAACCAACTCATTAACTCATTTGGCAATTCAGTAATGGGTTACTGAATCACAAAATAGGTTTTGGTACATAGGAAAATGCTTTTTCCCAGTTACAAATGGCCCAGTTCAGCGAATGAGGCTTTTTGTGACCTGTAAAAAGGATAGTACATCTGGCCCTTAGTACTTTGCCATGTTTAGGAGTCGCAAAATAGAGGATTTTGGATAGGAAAGGTGACCCACCCCACCAGATGTGGTCACCTCAGGGATGGATTAGTGGCAGGAGCTAGCTGCCCATTGCCCACTATTCTCCACACTCCTAACTACCCTAAATATAGAATTTAATTGTTACCAGAACCTCAGATCTGAACTTACTTCGAAAGAGGACCAAGAGAAGATCTGTGTCACCAACAACAGGACTTTTCCCACAGCATCAAAGCAAAAGAGGCAACAGACTTGGAACTGTGTGAACGGGAACAAACCTTGTCCTTGGCTCGAACTTGGCACTGAGGGACCCCTGTGAAAGCAAGAAGCAACCTCAGTCTCCCCTGGACTAGTGGCACTAGTCCCTCTGAAACTGTAGGTAAAGTTACTCACCTGATACAAAGAACCACTGACCATCGGGCTTTCCATTGCATCGCCCAAATCCAGGTGGTCCAGTGTATTGTGAGAGTATTAGTTTCTCCTGCCCAGAAGGTTCATCCAATATGTCACTCCCTGTGAAGTTTCAGAAGCTTTTCATGCTGCTTACCACTGCCAAGTTTTGCTGGTCATCAGCCCGGTAACCAACCCTCATACTCCACACTGCATCTACAGGGAACACCGTGCAACCTGCATCCGACCTCTGCAACCAGACCTTTGCTTTGTTTTGGCATCTTGTTTCTAGCAGCACTGTATGTGGGTACTGTTGAGCACCACAAATAGCCAGGACATCTCTGCTCCCGGACTCAATGGGCTGGGCAAAACTGAACTGACTGTGGTGCCCTGGTCCTAGGTCCAGCCCCAATCTGTCCCTGCAAGGGTTTATTTAACTCAACCACAAAGTGACCAATTTTCAATATTTCTTTTTTTCTAATTGGCCGCAATGTTATATTTTTCATTTATTATTTGACACTGATTTAATATTGCTTCTAAAATCTATATCTCTGGTTATATGTATGCACTTCCATTTGTTTTGGTGTCTAAATTTAAATAATTATACACTCTATTTTTATAAACTGGTGTCTAACGAGTTGTGTCAATTGCTTTTTGTCCATGTTGGTACTCTGAAATGCTTAACACATGTTCCTCTTGTAAAGCCTGACTGCTCTTTGGCCACAAAGACTGAGCTAAGGATTTATTAGTGTGAATCCAAGGGCCATCTTTGGGGTATTGTGACAGCATTACATGGTAAGGCTCCTCAGCCATACCACATAATAGTCCACTTTCCAACAAGAAGGCAGTTGATGTGAAAACTAAACGTGTGGTGATCCACCCAAGTAAGCAGGATGGCTTTATCAAGTGAAAAGATGTGAGAATTGATTTTTTTTTTATCTAGGGTATGCCCCACTTTTTGAGTCAGGGGCATTAACCACTTGGGTAAAGCCAAAGTTTGTCATGGATACAGGCAAAGATGAGGAATCCTTATCGGACAGATCTTTTAAGTGGAAATTAAAATTCCCAAGGATGGCAAAATTTTGGAGAACCACAAATAGCTCCAGGTCTAGGCACTAAGTTTCAAGAAAATTAGAGCATGGGCCAGGTCGGCGATACTCTAAAAGTCCCAGGAGAACAGGGTTAACAGCAAATTTCAATCTAACGTGCACATCATGACCGATTCTGGTGCACAATCAAAAGAATCTTGAAAGATAATCGCCAGCCCTTCTCCTCTTCTACCGAGACAGTCTAGCCAAGAGATGATGTAGACCTGGGGGACTTCAAGAACCAGGTCAGGTCCAACATTTTCCATTCATGAGGGATATGGCATTTATTAATGCACAGATTATTTAAGTATAAGGAGTAAAACTCATACCTGTGTACTCAAGCTCACCCACTGCTAAAGATGGGGTGTACGAATCAAATTTGCAACTTAAACTTAAAATTGCAATTGGAGCAATGTAAGTGTGTTTTATGTGCTAAGTCAGTCCTAGTGCATCCAATATTCTTAGCTAAGGAGAAGCTCGACGAGCTGCGACCGAGAGTAACTCGGTATTCGGGGTGGTTTGTTCTGAGACCAAAATGTCAGCCTCCCTGACCCCATCTATATGCAGACAGGCTTGCCTTTGGCGTGCCAGTGGTGCTTTCGTTCCATGCGACCATTGTGCGGACGCACCAGCATGTGAACTTTAAGGGCCAGCCTCAGATGGAGTGGCTGAGGCACTAGAGCTATGAAAAAGGAGGAAAACTAAATGCAGAACTAGAGTTCAGCCACTCCTACCTGCATTCTGGATTCTTCCCTCCTCCACACCTCCATTACTCCAGGCAATCCAACTAACAAACTCACATATCCGTGGCTCAAATTAACTCTTAATAATACTAAAACTGTACTGTTATTTCACTATACTAATCCACCACTAATTCCTTTTGGGTTCCGGAGTAGCGTGCTACTCGCCAAAAAGCGCTTTGACGCCTCATCAGGGGTAGTAAACGCTATATAAATACTATTACAATACAATACAATATGAAGGCTCTCCTTTGCCTCAAGAAAACTGGAAGAGAAAACCAAGCGTGACAGTGTGAAACAGCATGTAAAACAATTAAAATACTCTAAAAGTACCCCAATGGTACTATAAGTAAGGTGCAAGTATTGGAGTCAGGCAACTCCCCAAAATCGGTGCATGCGTGTGCCGTACAAGGAAAATAAATCATGAAAGCGCCATCTTCTGAAAATCAAAAGAAGAGTCTGCCAACAGGGCTAATTAAGACTTTGGGTGTGACCAAGAAATGGCAGCGTGGATGCGCCAGCATGTTAACTTGAAAAAACACATTTCAAATAATTTTTGTAATTAAATTAAAAATCAACGATGAGAGTTAGCTATAAGGTTAGAGTGTTTTATTTTGAATCTTTTAGGAGATCATCTTTATTAGCAGTACAGAATGAGGAGAATCTTATTAGCCTCAATTCATTTAGTTTAGCATAAAATCAACCATCAATAATCAATCGCTAAAAGATAGAACAATGGAGTGTGTTTCATAAAGGGAATTCTAAGAATTAAGATGGTTAAAAAGTTGTCAATTAGAACCCATAAAGAGTCCTGATTCAAGGGACATCAGAAAGAGCATAAAACATGAAGCATCTGCATTAAATAGTAATTTTAGTTCAAAAGTAATGAAAAAATCAATGACATCACACCTTCTCATAAAGAGGGGTGCATGAAATTCAATGCAGTCTCAGAGCAGCGTGAAGCATAGGCAAAATGGCAAGGGTCAGAATGGCACATCCCTCTCCCTTCCTACTGAAGGAATATGCACATTTATTTGTGAGAAAACAAAAGAACATGTTACTTCATTGTCCTCAAGTGATACAACTAGCTTCAAGTTATTCCATGGGAAAAGGACTGCTTTCTATCCTCTCAAATTAATACAATAGTTCACAGAGAGCAATATTGAATGAAACACTTCTTATCCAATACAAATTTACCTTTCAGTCCGTTCACACCATATATTCTCTTCAGAAATGATGTATGATCCATGTGTGAATTTCTCCATTACCTCACTATGTAATGAACTTCTATTCAATTGTTAATGGCAGCTTTGTTTTAACCCCTTCGCTACCAGGCCTTTTCCCCTCAGGTACCAGGCCTTTTTTTGGCTATTTGGGGCAGTTCGGGCTTGGACCCTCATAACTTTTTGTCCACATAAGCTACCCACGCCAAATTTGCATCCTTTTTTCCCACCATCCTAGGGATTCTAGAGGTACCCAGACTTTGTAGCCAAAATTAGCCAAAATACAGAGAAAAGTTCGATTTTTTGCTAAAAAAATGGGAATAAAGGGCCGCAGAAGGCTTGTGGTTTTTCCCCTGAAAATGGCATCAACAAAGGGTATGCGGTGCTAAAATAATCAGCTTCGCAGCTTTCAGAAACAGGCAGACTTGAATCAGAAAACCCAAGTTTTCACACAATTTTGGCATTTTACTCGGACATACCCCATTTTTACTATTTTTTGTGCTTTCAGACTTCCAGTTAGTGACAGAAATAGGTGTGAAAGCAATACTGGATCCCAGGAAGCTAAACATTTCTGAAACGTATACAACATTCTGAATTCAGCAAAGGGTAATTTGTGTAGATCCTACAAGGGTTTCCTACAGAACATAACAGCTGAAATAAAAAAATATTGAAATTGAGGTGAATAAAACAGCCATTTTTCGCAACGTTTTACTCTGTAAAATTTTTCCTGCTATGTCAGATTTTTTAAAGCAATATACCATTACGTCTGCTGGACTCTTATGGTTGCGGGGATATATAGGGCTTGTAGGTTCATCAAGAACCCTAGGTACCCAGAGCAAATAAATGAGCTGCACCTTGCAATGGGTTTTCATTCTATACCGGGTATACAGCAATTCATTTTCTGAAATATAAGGTGGGAAAAATAGGTATCAAGAAAATCTTTGTATTTCCAAAATGGGCACAAGATAAGGTGTTGAGAAGCAGTGTTTTTTTGCACTGCTCTGAATTCTGGGGTGCCCATACTAGCATGTGAATTACAGGGCATTGCTCAAATTGACGTCTTTTTTACACACTGTCTTACATTTGGAAGGAAAAAATGTAGAGAAAGACAAGGGGCAATAACACTTGTTTTACTATTCTGTGTTCCCCCAAGTCCCCCGATAAAAATGGCACCTCACTTGTATGGGTAGGCCTAATGCTTGCGACAGGAAACGCAACATGGACACATCACATTTTTACATTGAAATCTGACGTGTTTTTTTGCAAAGTGTCTAGCTGTAGATTTTGGCCTCTAGCTCAGCCGGCACCTAGGGAAACCTACCAAACCTGTGCATTTTTTTAAACTAGACACCTAGGGGAAGATGGGGTGACTTGTGAGGCTCTCACCAGGTTCTGTTACCCAGAATCCTTTGCAAACTTCAAAATGTGGCCAAAAAACACTTTTCCCCCACATTTCAGTGACAGAAAGTTCTGGAATCTGAAAGGAGCCACTCATTTCCTTCCACCCAGCATTCCCCCAAGTCTCCTGATAATAATGGTACGTCACTTGTGTGGGTAGGCCTAGTGCCCGCGACAGGAAATGCCCCAAAACACTACGTGGACACAACACATTTTCCCAAAGAAAACAGAGCTGTTTTTTGCAAAGTGCCTAGCTGTGGATTTTGGCCTCTAGCTCAGCCGGCACCTAGGAAAACCTACCAAACCCAAGCATTTCTGAAAACTAGACACCTGAAGGAGTCCATGGAGGTGTGACTTGCATTGATCCCCCAGTGTTTTCTTACCCAGAATCCATTGCAAACGTCAACATTTGGCTAAAAAAACCTTTTTCCTCAAATTTCCGTGACAGAAAGTTCTGGAACCTGAGAGGAGCCACAAATTTCCTTCCACCCAGCGTTCCCCCAAGTCTCCTGATAAAAATTATACCTCACTTGTGTGGGCGGCCCAGGTGCCTGCTACAGAAAAAGGTCAAAAACCTGTAGAGATTGAGGGGATAGTACAGTGAGTTGATAAGCACATATTTTTCTTTTATACATGTTTATGCTGACTCTGGTTTGCGGACCCACACAAGTGAGTTATCGTTTTACTTGGGAGACTGAGGGGAATGCTGGGGGGTAGGAAATTTGTGCAGGAGCGGTGAGAAAAGTTAGGAAAATATGCTTTTTAAGCAAATTTTGAGGTTTGCAGAGGTGTCTGGGTAAGAAAATGTTGGGGGACCCAGGAAAGCCACACCTCCCTGGACTCCTTGGCGTGTCTAGTTTTTAAAAAATGTCTGGGTTTGGTAGGTTTCCCTAGATGAAGGCCGCACCCGGGACCAAAACCATAGTTGCTCCCTTCCCCCAAAACACAGGTAGTTTTGCAATAGATCATTTTAGTGTGTCCACTTTCTTCTGTGATGTTCCAAACACTATAATTCTGAAAAGAAACACACTTAAGTTATATTAAAAAGGCCCATCACCCACCAACCAAGTTGATGGCATGCCTCATCATTGGGGTCCCACCCAAGACACCTAGCGTGTCACGGGTGTGCTGAGAACCTGATTACAGCGGAGCAGGTTTTGACATTTTTAGCACACATACTGGTTGGATTTGGCACAAGGGTGAGAGATGGTTCAGTGGATCAAATCTTATTAACAAGAGATTTCACAAAAGTGAAATGCACTGTTAATAACTAAAAGGCCAAAAAACTGAACCAATGACTCACAGCTTGTGAGCTCTAAAGCCGCGTCAAGGCACCAACCGCTTTACAGTCCATTCACACACCTTTCATACATGACGTTCACAAGACCATTCACGCCGCCAGCCGCAGGCCCAACACAATACAACACTTGCATCAACAGACAGCGCCATTCAGGGGCCCATCACTTTCATACGCCAGCCAAGTGCCACTCCACACACACCGCCAGCCAAGCGCCACTCCACACACACCGCCAGCCAAGCCCCAGCCCACACACACCGCAAGCCAAGCGCCACCCCTCACACACCGCCAGCCAAGTGCCACTCCAGGCACACCGCCAGCCAAGCACCACTCCACGCACACTGCCAGCCAAGCACCACCCCACACACACCGCCAGCCAAGCGCCACTCCACACACACCACCAGCCAAGCAACACTCCACGCACTGCCAGCCAAGCACCACTCCACGCACACCGCCAGCGAAAAGCCACTCCATGCACACCACCATCACTTTTTTGTTTGTTTTTAAACAACAAAGAAACCACTAACTAATTATATGTACAAAAGCTCTAACTGAATACATGACAGTAATGCCAACAGTGAAACTGAACATATGAAAATATAAAACAGGCAGTTTACGCTCCTGAAACAGCCTGCCACACATAGCCCAGGCTTTGAAGGACAGTCCGGGCAGTACATTCGGCTTTCCCTCCAAATACCTCTTCGGGCACAAACTCTACATTTCTTAGCAGGAAAGTCTTTTTTGGGAGTGGGAGGAATCTGATCAGGAATGTGCTGATCTTTCAAACTAGCCAAATCTTCCACAACTGCTACTGTTGGAACTATTGCATGATTCCCCATAACAAGGCTCTCTATCACTGACTCCTGAAATTTAACAAATTTCATCCTTGACTCAGGGGAACAATCCTTAAACACTATAAAAGCATTAAAAGTTCCCAGATTGAACAAATGGATGGCCAACTTTTTATACCACACGTAAGACTTACGAACAGTGTAGGGTTCCAACCTCTGATCTACTCTGTCAACACCACCCATGTGCTTACCACCCATGTGCTTATTGTAATCTAAAATGCACACAGGTTTGCGCACTTCAGCAACTTGACCTCAAACAGCCACAGATGAAGTACTCTCATCATGGATGGTAGTTAGCATGTACACATCCTTCCTGTCTACAAATTTCAGCGCTAACAGCTCATCATTCCGCAAGGCACTGCACTGTGCCCTCTCAAGTTTTTTACAGACAAGCTCCCTTGGATAGCCTTTCCGGTTACAGCAGATTGTGCCACAAGCAACAGTGTCCACTCCGAACAACTCCTTGAACAACTGAACTCCAGTGTAGAGGTTATCTACATACAAATGGTGACCTTTGTTAAACAGTCGTCTACCAAGTTCCTACACAATTTTCTTGCTAACTCCAAAAGTGGGCGGACAACCAGAAGGGTCAATACTGGAATCCCTACCAGTGTAGACCCGGAAATTATGAACATATCCTGTACTACTTTCTGACAGCATATACAATTTAATTCCATACCGTGCCCTCTTGCTGGGAATGTACTGCCTAAAAACCAAACGACCCTTGAACAGGACCAAAGACTCGTCAACACTTATTTCTTTGCCTGGCACATAGACCTCTGAAAACTGATCTACAAAATGATCAAGGACAGACCTAATCTTAAAAAGACGGTCACAATTGGGGTGATCTTGTGGCAAGGCTAAAGCATTGTCAACAAAATGCAGCATCCGAAGAAGAAGCAAATACCGATTACGAGTCATCGTTGCAGGAAATATAGCCGTTGCCATCAAGGGACTAGTAGACCAATATGAAGCAAGTGACGGCTTCCTTATCAACCCCATCAAAAATGTCAAACCCAAGAACATTTTCATCTCTTCCAAATTTGTGGGAATCCAAGGGGTAGCTCTAGACTGAGGCCTAAATCTGGCAGCGTTGTCCCTCAAATACTGCTCCGCATACAAATTAGTCTGCTCAACAATCTCTTCCAAAAATACATCATCCATAAACAACTCAAAGAAATTGACAGGCAAAAAGTTTCTGTATTTACTCTACACCCTGGGAGACTAGTAAAGGCAGGCAACTGTGGCTGCTCCATGTTTGGGGCAACATGGTCAGGTCTTCCAATGGGAAGCCTTTCAGCTGGTGGCTGCTGCACCATTGGCACACTGATGTCCTCCTCGAAAACAGGCCCTTCATCTGCACTGACAGTGGCTTCCTCATCAGAAGATTCCTCTCTGACAGAAAACTCCCTCCCAGATTCTCTCTCTTCCTCCTCTGCCTCAGATGCAGAATCCGTCTCATAATCATGGTCAGAAGACGACTCGAAAAGCATGCCAACAACCTGCTGAGCAGTCACTCTGCGGCTAGCCATGATCCTTTCTAAGAAGTGTAAAGTGACAAATGTGCCAACAACAACCAGCACTGTCTAAAATAAGTAATAAACAAAGTGTGTCTTTATTACAAAGAGTTATGTACTCAAAAACTATACCACTCACTTGCCTGAAAAAGCTAGACTCACCAGCAACTAATCTGCACAGACTCAGCAATCACCAATGATATCCCACTAAAAAGAAAAACAGAAAAGCATATTAGACATAAGACAACACAAATATTGTGCACAAATCTAAGGACAATTTCACATACAATCCTGCATTTAGTACATCACCTACAAACATGCCATTCATGCATGGCAACAATACTCCTTTTGAGTAAATTTACTTAGCTAAAACATGCAACTACGCAAACCGCAGGTCAACCACTGCCAAAACAAGCTACAACAAAAGCAGCAAAAGCTTTGAACTAGAACAAAAAAGAGAAATAAACTGTTATATTCACAAATGCAAACACTTCACCAGTTAAGAAACACCCCGCCACCAAACAGTTAAAGATTTTCCCTGGTGTCTGGTGGTCTCCGGGGAAGATTGGGCTAAAACAAAAACTATGCTGATCTGCCCCAAACAGCGTAAAATATTATGCCCCATTGGGGGAGCGGCCCTTATCCAAGGGGCCGCCCCCTGTACAAAAAACACACACAGAAAAAGAAAATCCCTGGTACCCAGTGGATTCTGCCCCTGCCAAAGAAAGAAGGCCGATCTGCCCTCAAGGGGAGCAGAATTGCCTAAAAGTGTTTCTCCCCCTTTGGATAATTAGCCAATCTGCCCCCGGGGGGGGCAGAAATGGCGTAGAAGATTATGCCCCCTTGGGGGAGCGGGGCCATTGGCCAAGGGGCCACCCCCGCACAAAAAACTCTCTCACACACACACGCACACACATATAATCCCTGGTGCTTAGTGGATTCTATCCCCTTTGGAGGCAGATGGGCCAAAACAATAAGGCTGATCTGCCTAAAAGTGTTTCTCCCCCTTTGAGGGGGTGACCCTTGCCCAAGGGGCCACCCCGCACAATAAAAACAAATAAAAATACATCCCTGGTGCCATTGTGGCTTCTACCCGGCCTGGGGGCAGATAGGCTGAAATATAATTAGCCAATCTGCCCCCAAGGGGGGCAGAACCACCTAAAAGTGCTTCTCTCACTTTGGGGAGTGACCCTTGCCCAAGGGGCCACCCCGCACAAAAAAAAAAAACACATCCCTGTTGCCATCGTGGCTTCTACCCCCACTGGGGGCAGATCAGCTGAAAAATAATTCGACGATGGCATAGAAGATTATGCCCCCTTGGGGGAGTGGCCCTTGCCCAAGGGGCCGCTCCTCCGCACAAAAAAAGCTCTCAAACACACATAATCCCTGGTGCCTAGTGGACTCTGCCCCCCTTGGGGGCAGATGGGCCAAAAACACAAGGCGGACAGAACTACCTAAAAGTGTTTCTCCTCATTTGGGTGGCGACCCTTGCCCAAGGGGCTGCCCCCCGCACAAACAAACACAAACAAAACACATCCCTGGTGCCATCGTGGCTTCTACCCCCCTGGAGGCGGATCGGCTGAAAAATGAGCCAGGGTGGTCAGACACGGCATATAAGATTATGCCCCCTCGCACAAAACACACACACACGTACAGAAACAAATTCCCTGGTGCCTAGTGGGCATTCCTGCTGCCCGATCACATCACGATCGTGCAGCAGGAATGCTAAAAGAGGCATCAAGGGAAAGGAAAACCCTTCCTTTTCCCCGATGCCTCTTTTGAAGCAGTCCCCCCCCCCCCCCCCGGCCATAAGAGAAACTTACCTTCTCTTCCCACGACGCGCTGGAAGCAAATGGCTTCCAGTGCCTCGGGAGGCCTCTAATGATGTCAGAGCGCGATTCCCCTTCCAGCCCTGCTGGGGGGGCGAGGGAGCGCCAGCGCTTCCCCGAGGGCCAGGTGCAGGACGTAACGGTTACGTCCTGGGCACCCGAGCGGTGCTGCCCAGGACGTAACTGTTACGCCCCAGGCATCCTAGGGTTTAATAGAAACATTTGCAGTTAACCCTGAAAACAGTTGTGGCTGCATTTTCCATCCTTTGCAGGAATCAAATTCACATCAAAATTGATGAAACTTTTGACCCAGTAAGATGTGTGGTGCTTCACCTTCTACCGTCAAATCAACCGCAGAACTGCTCCAGGAACTCTACAACTTGCAACAAAGTATCCAAGGCGACTACTGAAACTCTGTAATTCCAGCTCCTGCCAGCAACTGCAACAGTTTCCACATTGTGCATCCACAGAAGACTGCCTGTCTTCAGTCTGCACTGGAACAATTGAAGGAATCTCCCGTGGAGTGACGGAGTCACTTCCATGCATCAGCAGGCACCTTTCTGCAGCGACAACCGGTACTCTGGCGACGAGCGTGGATTCTGGAACTTAGGTGGTGGACTGCAGTGACCCTGACTATCCAAGGTCCAGCTGTCCACATTTGGTGGAAGTAAGAGCTTGCCTCCTGGTCCCAAACAGTACTCCTGTAACCTGCATATTTTGCAGCTCCTAGGGCTTCTGTGCACTTCTTGAAAAAATCCTTTGTGCACAGCCTAGTCCAAGGCCCCAGCACTCTATCCTGTGACGCTCAGCTCCCTGAGTTGTTCTCCGGCCACGTGGGATCGTTTTGTGTGGTGCTGCAATGGCCACCATTTGCAACTCCTTTGTCCCTATGTTCTGGGACTTCTGTGGGTGCTGCATGGTCATCTGAGGGCTCTCTGAAGTTTTGAGAGCCCCCTCTCTCTTTTCATCCTGAGTTGAGTCCCCCAGGTCCCTCCTGGGCACGGGCAGTGCCTTTTCCCACCAAAAACATTTCTTGCATGAGCCAAGGCTTGTTGGCAGAATCCAACAATGAAAACCAGCCTGCATTCATCTACTCGACGTGGGACATCTCTGGCACCAAGCAAGACCCCGCAGCTGTCTTCTTTGGTGCATTTCTGACATTTTCTTCCAACCGGAGGTTTCACTTTTGTACCTTCATCCGGGTTAGCAGGGGCTCCTGTTCTTCCTGGACTCTACAGCGACTCTTGGACTTGGTCTCCTCTCTCCACAGGTCTTTAGGTCCAGGAATCCATCACTGGTGTCTTGCAGTCTTGCTTGGTTTTTGCATTATTCTTTATCACGACTTCTAGTGTGTTTTAGGAAAATTGCTGTACTTTAATCCAGCTTTCCTGGGCTCTGGGGTGGGGTATTTTACTTACCTTTGGTGTTTTCTTACATTCCCAGCGACCCTCTAAACACTACACTTGCCTAGGTGGGAAACCGACATACGCATTCCATTATTTTAGTATATGGCTTGTGTTCCCCCTAGGCCTACTGGAACCTATTGTGATTTTCACTATTTGCGCTATTTGAGGACTGTTTACTTACCTGATTTTGTTTACTAGAGTATATTTTGTGTATAATACTTACCTCCTAAGGGAGTATAGCCTCAAAGATATATTTGGCATTGTGTCACTAAAATAAAGTAACTTTTTTTTGGGTACACTGAGTATTGTCTTTCATGTGTGTGAGTACTGTGTGACTAAAGTAGTATTGCAAGAGCTTTGCATGTCTCCTAATTCAGCCTTGGCTGCTCTGCCTACAGCTACGTCTAGACAGCCTGGCTTCTAGACACTGACTACATTTCACTGATAAGGGATAACTGAACCTGGTATAAGGTGTATGTACCTGTGGTACCCACTACAAACCAGGCCAGCCTCCTACAGACACACATACTCACAGACAGCCACTTACACACCCGCACATACACAGTACACACACTAGGGCCATCACACTCACAAGTCAAAAATATACACCTACTCCCAGAAACACAGCACCGGCCCTGTCACACACAATAATAGACAACACCAGCAAACAACACTACAACACCATAATCACCACACCATCAAAGCACTGGCAAGCACCCACAATACACACTACCCATTGACAAATCACACATACAACACAACGTACCACCAACAGGGAATGAACACACACTATCACATAACCGTATAACGCAGCATTCGACACAACCAGCAAACACATCACACCGTATCTGACATACCATTCACCACACATGCACATGAACACAGTCAAACCACACAAAGGCACTCAACACTGCAACAAATACATCTCAACACTAACACCACTCAATACCATGATAACAACATGTCCCCAACATACTCATGCCCATCACACAACACTCACCCATCACTGGGGGGAAAAATACACTGCACACAACCTCACTACGAGGCAAGGTGGATCCTAGGAGAAGGTGACCACATACACATCCATTCTGCTGGATATGGTGTCTGTTTTGTTGAGGTGCCATTCAGGCCCCTTCCAAAGCAGGCATTGAATGAGTGACAAACCTGGCACTGAATATACTAATGGTTACTGCAATGTGTCTATATTAATTGCCTTGTTATATTTTCAAGCTGATGGATGTTTACATTTTTATACTATATTGTTTATGGTGCATATAATTAGCATGAACTCCAATACTTTTATAGTGTAGTGCTTAATATAGTGTAGTGAGTATATAAAAAGATGCTCTTATTTGTCACACTGCTTCTTTTTTTTACTGTGAGAAGTATCTTTAAATGAAACTGTTTCTTTCAACAGGTTTACATCCACAAATTGCACACAAAAAATGTCAACCTGTTGTATCCCTTAAACTCCTGCATGAAAAACTGACCATCCAAGCACTTATGTTTTTTAACTCGACCTCTGCTTCTTTCTCCCTACCTTTTGTCTCCCTCATCTGTGTACAAGTTATGCTAAAAATCTCATTACCATCTGCCTTAAAGCTCTTTTGAAACCATGACAATATTAATTCCAGCTAGTAATTGTGCCTCATAAAACGCCCTCTAATAATCACATCAAACAAAACAAGCCCCCACTCAGCATGCAAACTGACCCCAAAAACCAATTGACTGACAACTAACTAGGTAGGCTTTTGAGTAGCGTGCTACTCACCGTAAAGCGCTTCGGCGCATCATCAGGGGTAGTAAATGCTATACAAATACTATATATATATATATATATATATATATATATATATATATATAAATATATATATATATATATATATATATAGAGAGAGAGAGAGAGAGAGATAGATAATATAACATTCTGGCCAGACAAAACAGGTAGCACAAGCACCACTTGCACACAAATACTCACACATAAATAATGTCAGCCATTGTCTAAATGGCCAAAGAAAAGAAGTCCAGAGCAAATAGGTAACGTTGAAACCAACAGGTTGGTCCCAATTTGTAATATAAATATTTAAAAATATGAAAAAGTTCAAAGCCATAGGCCAGTCCAAATCTGATACGTGCAACATGCACTTTATGCACATCTTGGTGCCCATCACTTGACTCCTGAATGCCATGTAACCTCTACAGGGAGGGGCATCAAGGGAGCAGGCAGGCACCTCAGGGATTAGGAGGTGGGTTGGTGGAGAGTTGGGCCTAGGCTTGGGAGGGGGTACTTTGGGACTTGGTTTGAAAGGGGGGGTTTAGGTCTAGGCTTAGGAGAGGGTTGGGTTCTCTTGGGAGGGATAGACGTCGTGGCAGGGGAGGAGCATGGGTACTTGTAGTGGGGGTAGGGGAGGCCTTTGAGGTGGAAGGGACAGGCCTGGGGAGGAAAACAGAGCATTTAGGAGTCTCACAGGGGGAAAGAGGAGTAGGGAAAAGGTCAAAATATGAGAGGAACAGTTTCTTAGACATACGGAGACAGTCATCAGAAAAGGGTTTGGGACTGAGGGTGAGGGGGTGGTTGTCTGATGTGTCGGTGTGCTTGTCATGGGTGCTTGTGTGTGAGAGGTATGCATGTGGGTGATGGCTGTCTGTGTGCTGGATGAGTGAAGGTATTTATGTGTATGGGACTGGGGGTGGTGGAGGTCCTGGGGGATGCCGTGGTGGGTGGGTGACTATCTGTTGGGGTGGTGACTGGAGGTATGATGGATGTGCTGCATGTAAGAGTGTCAGTGGTTGTGATGATTTAAGTGGATGTGTGCGGGTCTGCTGTGGTACCGTCTGTGGGTAAGATAGGTGTAGTGGCTGGCTCTGTGAATGTTGTGTGGTGTCTGAAGGTGTGTCTGTGATGCTGGGGATGTTGGGGGGTTTCAGGCCAGATAGTGACTGTTGATGTGTGTGCAGATGTATGTTGCTTGTGTGCATGGCGGTGGTGTGTTTTGTGGTGCTTGTGTTTGACTGAGCTACCAATGGATGTCGATGTGGATGCATGCTTTTTTGTCTGTGTGCTTTGGCTGGGTCAATGTGGAGGCCAGAGCCTGAAATCATCTCTGTAGGCCAGCCAGTGCATCGTGAATGCCCTCTAGGAACGCATTCATCTGTTGGACTTGAGTTGCCAGTCCCTGGATGGCATTCACAATGGTACACTGAACCACAGACACCGACCTCACAAGGTCAATAGCCCCCTTACTGAGGGCAGCAGGGCTGACAGGGGCAGAGGTGTCTGCAGCAAAGGAGACACCCACCCTCTTGGGTGAGCAGGCATGGCCAACTGGGTGGGGAGCTACAGAGAGGGTGGTCATAGTAAGTGGGGTGGCAGACAGAGATGATGCTGGGGTTGTCCAAGATGGGTCCGCCACCATAAGGGACTGTCCACATAAGGAGGATTCTGTTGATGAAGAACTGGATCCTGTCTCCCCTGTGGCACTCCCCTCACCCTCTGGGCCACTGGGTCTCTCGGTGTTGGTGGTCTCAGCACTCCCGGTCCGATAGCCGGCAGCTTCCCCACTCGGCTGTGCCCAGTCTCCTTTGCCTGCTGATGCTGATGCACTGAGGAGAGAGACAGAGAGAGGGTCATCACTTTCTTCACTCATATATACATTACAACATGCACAGCTGTTACAAATCCTCTCTTACTAAGAAAGTCCCTGTCAGAAACCATTCAGAGTCTACATCATGTCACAACAAGATACTTCCAACTTTCACATATAATAACAGTCTCACTCACAACATAAGCCAACCATCTGACCACTACTTCACCATCCCATCAAATCAGCTGTAACTCAAAAGCATCATGTGCTAGATGGATCGGCTACATCAACAATCAATCCCCATACAGATCATCACTGTCCATCATCAAATCATTAGAAGGAACTGCAATTGACTGGGAACACAATATCATGCCTACTGTTATTCTACACCTACCCAGTCCATCATCAAAACTCATGTTCCATGAAAGTAAACTCTTCTTACTTCACATACGACACAGCATGTTGCTTTCCAAACACATGCCTATCTGATCTTTCTGTACCCAACTTACACAATGGCAAAAACCTCAGATGAGTACACTACATGTGGCAGTCCCATACAGTGTGTATCACAAAATGACATAGCATGTTATTGAAACATCTATCTAAATAATAGGAAAAGATTCATTATGAATTTCTGTAGCCACTAATCAGATACATTGTCACATAGACAACCGTCTTATGTACTGTAATTGGGGCCTTCCTAGCATACAGAAAACATCCACAAACAACCATAGGGAGCATAGTCTCACCAACAAAACAATGGACACCAAACAATGTCCATGAAGGGCTCATACCATTTCACCATACAAGCTGAATAGAAACCTCTACATGACAACATAGAAACACCTATATCACTAACAACTGTCTAGACATGTGATTCACACTACCTGCATCCAGAACCAACACTTAAACAAATTAATATTGTTGTACCCATTAATGACACATACACCTAGGGTCGCCCTAATTGAATGACAACATACACCACAACACCAACAGGTGTATGTGAAATAGAGCACCTGCTACTCCATAAAGTCAGGCAGACATGAGCATAGCCATGACCAAAACTGTCCAAACAGCCTCAGATTAGCAAACGTTTATTTGGGAAAACATTGCTACTAAATAGAATCTGGCACGAAGTATCAAATGGGATAGGATGTAGCCAGCAAGTACCGTATGTTGCACTCATGTAGGTATGGCGTTGGCCTATGTAGCAAGGACAATACACATGGGTTAAGGATTCAGCAACCTGGCCACTTATCACCTCTACACCAACATGTTAATGTCATACCATGAAATGTCAATATCTTATTGTCACCATAAGTTCCCAACTGTAGGATAACCACCCTTTGCAAACTTCACAATTCCAATTTATGATTTTTGGTAGACAAAGCTGATTGGGATGTTCCCTTGCACAATACAATGACCACATATATATTTGTATGTTGGCATCTGTAGTACCATGTGTTCCTAGTAGTCATCATACCTGTAGCACGTTTACCATTGTCACAGCTGCAAAACTCAGACATCATACACTAAACTATCAGAGGCAAGCACATGGGTTCTGTCAGTACTTACTTGCTCCCTTGTGGCTGCACTGCTGCCCTCAAATGCCCAACCACCTCAGAATAGGCCACTGCCAAAATGCGGGCCATTAGGGGGGTCAAGGTCCGACGGGCACCCCTCCCTCATTGGGAGGACATCCCCAGCAGTGCCTCTGCGGGCTTCTGGGCCCAGCGTCTCAGGTCCTCCCACTGCTTTCTACAGTGGGTGCTTCACTAGCTGTTGACCACCAGGGTCCGCACTTGCTTGGCGATGGCATGCCAAATTCCCTTCTTCTGATGGGTGTTGAACTGCATGGACGACACAAACATAAGGAAAAAGTCATGTCCATATGCACCATACCAATAGTAGCATACAGTACACATCAGTGACAGCAAGTAGGTAAACATTTCAATCCTCTCAACTCACACTCATTTACAGATTATCTTCTGGATGCATCCTTCACTACGTAAAAATTAATTGACACCATCATTCACCACACCTATCACACATAGGCATTGCATCAGACTCACCTGCTCCTCTGGTGCACCATATAGCTGTTCATACAAAGGTAGGACCTCCTCCACAAGCTTCTCCAGCTCCTCAGGGGTGAAGGCTGGGGCTCTATCACCTGCAGGATGTGACATGATAGTACCCAGAGGCAGTACACAGCAGCTCAGGTAGTGAAGGTCTTACTGGCAGCAGTGTCAGGAGTCAAATGACCAATACTGCAGAATATGGCGGTCACGTCCACCACGTGCAGGACCATCACCACTGGCGGACATCGCCACTGGCCCAAGTCTGCCAAAGGCAGCAATGTCTTTCAATGGTGAACTTAGGTCACTTCCATGTGTCCAGAACAGTAGTCAGGCGACTGCCATTTTAAGCACAGTACATGTAGGGATGAGTTTTATCATCTGCGTCATTCACTATACCCCATATTGTACAGTACTGTAAGTACTGCCTTTATGTTTAGTTTCCAATATGTGCATCTGTGCAGTAAATACTGTACTACAGGAGGACATGTTGTGTTAGCAATGTACACCAACTCAGATGTTCAAATGGTTTCTAGAAAACGTAGATGATGTGCAACAATTAGTGTAAGATGTCATATTGGTTGGAGTGACAACCATGTACAGTTACTGATTAATCTGTATGTGTAGTTTTACAGTTAAGTGGGGGAATGTGCTCAATGAGGTTGTCATCGGGTTAACGCCTATGTGCTGTAATGTATATATCTGAGTTTGTGACCAACCTCGACAGCAGATATGTGTTGGTTGTGTTAGTGATTTTACAAGATGTCTTCATGCTGCATGTCACATATTATAATTTGATGTCTTCACGTAGTTTTCCTGCCATGAGGAGAGGACAACAACCACCAGTGTACCGTTCACTAGTAGGCTTGCACAACATGGAGAAGAGACATTGTAACCAGACCTATTGTCCGAATCGTCTTACTATCATGAATCTTTGTGATCAATTGGAGCCAGATGTGATGCCTGCCATTCCCAGTCCAAATAGTATACCTCCCATTGTTCAAGTCTCATCTGTGCTACACTTCCTGGCCACTGGGTCCTTTCAGAATACAGTGGCCCTAACTGCAGGAATGTCTCAGCCCATGTTCAGTCTGGTGTTGAGGGATGTACGGTGTGCATTGTTGAAACACCTGGACTTCTACATCAGGTTTCCCTAATGTGAGAATTTAGCCTATGTGAAGGCAGAATGTTATGCAATGGGACACATTCCGCATGTGGTTGTAGCCATAGATGCCACCCATGTAGCCTGGGTTCCCCCAGTGCCAATGAACAGGGATACAGGAACAGGAAAAACTACCACTCAATCAACGTTCAGGTGGTGTGTCTGGCAGACCAGTACATTTCACAAGTCAGCACCAGGTATCCTAGATCAGTCCATGATTCCTTCATCAAGCAGAACAGTAATGTCCCACTGCTGTTGACACAACACCACACAGAGAGGGCCTGGTTGGTTGGTAAGTTACAACTGAAATGTGTGTTTGCAACATATGCCTCCTGCCATCACAATGTAGTTTGTCCCACATACATGTGTGTGTTGTTCTATCTATTTGTTCACAGGTGACTCCGTCCTTGGTTGTTGACACCAGTTAGGTACCCGACCACACCAGGGGAAGTCTGCTATAATGAGGCCCATGGGAGGACAAGGTGTGTAGATGAGCAGACTGTTGGGCTCCTTAAGGCAAGATTTAGGTGCTTGGACAGATCAGGAGGACCCCTCCTCAACTCACCTCGCAAATAGTATGCCAAATAATAGCTGCATGCTCCACAATCTTGCCCTGAGACAATAGATACCATTCATAACAGATGAGGGGGAGCCAGCAGTACCTGTGGGTGTTAATGCAGAATTGCCAAGTGATGAAGAGCCACAGAAAGATGAAGCAGGAGACTCTAGGGCAGATCTCATCAATCAGTACTTCAACTGACCAAAAGGTATGTGAAGTAGACATAATGCTGTGGGTCAAATTTGCAACGTGAAGTTGATGGGTAGCAGGTCCCTCCTTCATTGCATCATCTGTGGGGTTGGAGATAGCTCCAATGCCTATGGGTGAGTTGTGCTTACAAACTGTAAATTGTATTGTGAACAGAACAGAGTTTTCTTCATTATCAAGTATTGTTATAGCAGATGCAAAATTACACTTCTGGACATGACGTCCGTGAACTGAGGAGTGTTTACTGCTATGTTGCATCCCTCTTATCTTACAAACACAGATTTCCCTAGATCCTGTTTGGCTGATCAACCTTGGCAGTGTCAGAAGCAGATGGGAATTGCAGACAGACATGAGAAGTGGACATGGCTGATTAAAGGTACTATGAGTTTTGATTAAGTGGAGTGTGACTGACATTGTTAGACTCATGAAACACAAAAAGAGAGTGTCAGGATTGGTTCAACCCCACACTTACTCCCGATTGGACTAGAAAGTCAACAAAACACTACGGATGTGGGGTCAAGCTGGAAGGGACTGGACTACTTGTGGTCCAATCCAAGACGCAAATTGAGCGTGTGTTTTCCAGACAGAGAAAGGTATCCTGGGTGGCTGTGTGTAGAAGAGGGAGTTCCTTTTACGGACAAGGTGGTCTCACACACCTTATGATGTCATGCTTCATCATTTGACCACCTGGTCTCATTCGAGCGGCTGGAATACGGACTACAACAGGATGCAACAAGATGGATGCAGGTTACTGGTTGATGCAGATCATGTCCCACATTGGATGGATGATTGCAGTCTGGTTTGTGTCACTGGATTCCACCAACAAGCCTTGGCACATGCAAAGTTAGTGGTCAGTGGAAAATGGGGCTGCCCGGGACCATAAGGGACCACATGTACTCTACCCAGGTGTCAGAGTCAGAGGGGTCTTTCAGCAACTCAGAGAGCCCTCAGAAGACCAAGCAGTGCGCACAGCAGTCCCACAGCATGGGGACAAAGAATGTGCAAAAGGAGGGCCCAGGTAGCACTACAACAAAGGGTCCCACACCGCTGGGGAACTAAACAGGAAGCTGTGCATTGCAGGATAGAGTGCTGGGAGCTGGAGATGTACGGTGCATGAAGAACTTCATGGAAGGATGCCAACAAGCCTTGGCAACTGAAAAACATGCAGTTCACGGATGTACTGTGGTGCATGGGGAGGCAAGCTCTTACCTCCACGAAAGTTGGACAGTAGGACGTCAGGATGGTTGGGACCACTTCAGTCCACCACCCATGAGGCAGGATCCACGCAGATCATCAGGAGAGGGGACCCACGCCACTGGTCGTCATTGCAGAGGGGTGCCTTCTGAAGTAGGGGAGTGACTCCTTCACTCCAAGTGAAATTCCTTTGTTCTTCTGGTGCAGGCTGAAGACTGGCTGTCTTCTGAGGATGCTGACTGGGAAACAGTTGCAGTTGCTGGCAGGAGCTGAAGATAGAATGTTGCAGAAGTCGTCTTTGCTTCTTTATTGCAGTTTTTAGAGTTCCTGGAGGGTCCAGATGTACTTTCCGCGGTTAGAAAGTGAAGTAAAGAATGCAGAGGAGTCCTGCTGGAGTAGTGCAATCCAAATCTGAAGAACCACCCAAGAGAGAGACCCTAAATAGCCCTGAAAGGGGTATTGGCCAGCTAAACAGGTAAGCACCTATCAGGGGAGAGCTCTAACGTCACCTGCTGGGACTAGCCACTCAGATGCTTCCAGAGTTCTCTGCCAACTTGGAATCCAAGATGGCAAAACCCAGGGACCATATGAAGGAGCTCTGAGCACCACCCCTGGGGTGGTGAAGGACAGGGGAGTGGTCACTCCCCTTTCCTTTGTCCAGTTTCATGCCAGAGCAGGGACTGGTGGTTACTGAACTGGTGTAGACTGGATTATGCAAGGAGGGCACCAAATGTGCCCTTCAAAGCATTTCTAGTGGCTTGTAGAGGCTACCCCACCCAAGCCTGTAACACATATTTCCAAAGGGAGAGGGTGTAACAGCCCTCTCCCAAAGGAAATCCTTAGTTCTGCCTTTCTGGGCTTGAGCTGCTTAAGCAATAGGAGGGCAGAAACCTGTCTGGGAGGTGGCAGCAGCTGGGGCTGTCTGGAAAACTTGAGCAGGCTGGAATGGCAATACTGGGGTCATCTAAGAAGCGCCCAGAGTACATGGAATCATACAACCAATGCTTGCAGAAGCATTGGGGAATTATTCCAACATGTTTGATACCAAACATGCCTATATTACCATTATGTAGCAGGACGTAGATAGTGACCTATGTCCTGTACACACGTAAAATGGTGTTTTGCAGGATCCCAGTGAAAACAGTCAACCATACTGACATCAGGTAGAAAATTGAGATAACCATGGCATAAAGAGGATAATTTCCTACAGTGTGTGATAAGGTTTTGCCAGGTGATACATAGTACCAATGTGTGTGGCTCCTGCCTTCTTGATAGGGTGACATGTACCTATCTTCTGTATCATTAAGTTTAGCATTGTGTTACTCCTTAGCAGACATCCTGATGCCAATCTCATTCATGCTCTTTGTGCTGTTAGCATTTCTGTCACTGATTGTGTGTAGTTGTTGTTTACAACCTATTTGGTATCTGTCCAATTACATTCCTATTATAATGAGTCCTAATGAGTCTCCTGCTGATGGAGTCCACGTATGGGCTCCACAAAAATGGGAGTACAATACAGTGGGACGATGATTAGACTTGAGTTTGCATGCATGATTATTATACATGGTTGATAAATGAGACATACACAGGACATGTGTTTAAGTGAGATTTATTATGGAAAAACAAAACACATGTGTGACTAAGAACGTTCCACTGACAAAAAAAGGTGATAGGTTTAGTCATGTTGGATGACCTCATCAGGGTAGCTGCTACACCATTAGGGAGCACAGGTCCAGTGTCCTTGCACCATAGGAAAATAGCGATTGTTTACAGAATAGTCAACAGGGTGTGTCTGTGGCACACAAGGGGAACAGTTCAGGAGAGGTTCACTTCCTGGCAGTGGGTTTGGTCTTGGCATTTGTTCCTGCAGGATGTCTGGGTGGACATCCATGTTTGCGGGGGTGTATTCAGCTACAGAGAGTGGGGTGATTGGGGCATATCCTTCCGCTGGCAGAGCCTCCATTCCACTAGCAGCCGCAGATATAGAAGGGCCTGATGTATCATTGCTAGTGGAAGGGGCCAGATGTTGGGTACCAGACAGACCTACTCAGTGTGTTATTCAAGTCTCAGCACCCCTGCAATGGGCATTTTGTGCCTGCCACTGCCTGATGACTTCCTGGTAGTTGTCCCTCTGCAGCTTTTGTATTTCCCCCTACAGGGTGATAACTTGCCCCATCATGCCTTGGAACCTTTGGTAGGCTCCTAAGACTTGGGAGATGGTATTCTGGTCAGTAGTGTCCCTTTGAAACCCCATTCTCTGGCTGACAGCATTCCTCCCGAACACCCTGTCCCCACGTGCATATACCCCTGGCACAGTGTGTCCTTTCCCAGTGGTGGCAGGTCCATCACTGTCAGGGGTGGCAAGGTGAGGCTCTGGTACCTGTAATGTGGGGCATACAATAGATGACACAGTTCTTGAGACACAGGTTAGGGGGCGAATTGTTGCCTGTGATGTAGATGCTACAGGGCTGGGTGGAGTTGCTGTGGGCAGGGTGAGGCTGACAGTTTTTGACTGACCAGGTGTTCCAGATGGGTCAGGTTCTTCGTGTCAACACCAGGACAGTGTGTGCTCTACGGGCGACTAGAAAGCAAAAATCCAACACTCTCAAGATAATGTAATTTATGCATTGTGCTGATATGTTATTGTTTAACCTTTTGCATTGCAGAATTCAATCCTGAAGTCTCATTCTTAAGGTGCTTATAAATACTGTTCATTTGCAATGTATTGCTGCAGGCTTTCAGAGTGAGTCAAGGTGTGGTCCCTTTCCAGGGCCTTCTAGAAGCTTTCCCTGCAGCATCCCTGGGTGTGGTTGTGGGCTGGGCCAAGACTCTATAAAAGAGAGCCAGCCCAGCTCCACGTGCTCACTATTCAGAGGTCCCAGTGCAGAGCAGCAGCAACTTCCTGAGCTCCTGTTCCGGTGGCCTACTTTGATTTTCCAGGCCTCGCCCTTTCACTCGGCTGGGTGATTCTTGATCTGTGTGGTGAGACGGAGGTCGGGCTGGGCCCCCGACTCCGTATCAATGACACTTGAATTCTTGGGCCTAATTCTTCGTGCTAAATAATTTGCTCTTGTGTGTGTGAATGTGAGTTTGGACTTTTCATGACATTTGCATGCTGGCATTCGAATCGGCATGACGCGCGACTCTTTCCTTGTGCTTAATTCATGATATTCATTGTGCGCTACCATTTCTAGGCAGTTACATGGTGGCCTTCGAATCGGCAAGACGCGCGATTCGCTTCCTAGTGATTTAACTCTTGATGCTCATTATACGCTACCATTTCCTAGGCAGTTTCATGGTGGCATTTGAATCGGCAAGACGCGCAATTCTTTCCTTGTGCATAATTCATGATATTCATTGTGCGCTACCATTTCCTTGGCAGTTTCATGGTGGCATTCGAATTGGCAAGACGCGCGATTCTTTCCTTGTGCGTAATTCATGATATTCAATGTGCGCTACTATTTCCTTGGCAGTTTCATGGTGGTATTCGAATCAGCAAGATGTGCGATTCCTTCCTTGTGCGTAATTCATGATTCTCATTGTGCGCTACCATTTCCTTGGCAGTTTCATGGTGGCATTCGAATCGGCAAGACGCGCGATTCCTTCCTTGTGCGTAATTCATGATACTCATTGTGCGCTACCATTTCCTAGGCAGTTTCATGGTGGCATTCGAATCGACAAGACGCGCAATTCTTTCCTTGTGCGTAATTCATGATATTCAATGTGCGCTACCATTTCCTTGGCTGTTTCATGGTGGCATTCGAATTGGCAAGATGCGCATTTCCTTCCTTGTGCGTAATTCATGATACCCATTGTGCGCTACCATTTCCTTGGCAGTGTCATGGTGGCATTCGAATCGGCAAGACACGCAATTCCTTCCTTGTGCGTAATTCATGATACTCATTGTGCGCTACCATTTCCTTGTCAGTTTCATGGTGTCATTTGAATCGGCAAGACGCGCGTTTCTTTCCTTGTGATTAATTCATGAAATTCATTGTACGCTACCATTCCTTGGCAGTTTCATGGTGGCGTTCGAATCGGCAAGATGCGCGATTCACTTCCTAGTGATTTAACCTTTGATATCCATTGTGCACTACCATTCCTTGGCAGTTACATTGTGGCATTCGAATCGGCAAGACACGCGATTCCTTCCTCGTGTTTAATTCATGTTATTCAATGTGCGCTACCATTTTTGGGCAGTTACATGGTGGCATTCGAATCAGCAAGCCGCGCGATTCTTTCCTCGTGCCTAATTAATGTTATTTACTGTGCGCTACCATTCTAAGGCATTTACTTGGTAGTATTCGAGTTGACAAGTCGCGTGATTAATTCCTTGAATCTACGTTGTGTTATTCATGGTGCACAATCCTTCTATGGTGTTTAATACTTATATGAAAACTTGCAATGTGCGCAATTCACTTTCCAATGTTTTGAGAGAACACAAAAAGACCAGAGTTCTAGATGTAATGCTGTGTGTTCCTGATATGTATTCTTAAAATAAGATTCATATGATGGTTCAGAAATTACTCAGATTGTTTCCTGATTCTCATGCTAAAGAAAATACTTGAATCTGAAAGTTTTATCTAGCCCCTCTTGTTTTCTCCCAAAGGTATTCAGTCATCTAAAAGCCTAGTCATTATAAGTTATTCTTAGGTTGTTCATGTTTTCAGAATGACGATGCTTAGAGTCATAGCATAGTACTGATTTAATGAGAGGTTATTTTGATGTTGTGTGTTTTAACCTTTTGCTTCCGACAGGTCTCCTTCCCAGCTGTTCCCTTCCTAATCCCCTTTTACCCACTTGGACTCTCTTAGACTCTGTGACAAATCTAATCAGAGTATTGGAGCTGTCTTGTGGTGGAAGTGTTGGGAACGTGCACAGACCCCGAGGATCCGGTGACTTTGACACTTCGTCAGTGTTCATCCACGGATGTTGTCCTCACTGGGGCCTACATCCAGAGGGGTAGTGGCAGTCTCTCTTATCCTCTGCTTGGGGACAATGGCAAGGTTACCTGTGGACAGAGTGGAACAAGAGTTCAGGTTAGAATTGATATGGCTGTTCACCTCTGTGACCTAGTAAACTGTCTGGCATGATAGCTGGCACAAATGAGAGCTGTCAAATGCACATTGGTGTCCTTGAAGGAACACAGTATATGAATTGACAATAGACATTAACCTGTATCTGGATGTACTGCATGTGCATCCATTCAGCCAACTGACTTTCCGAACCTTCGTAGTACGTTTCTATCTAGAGATCTTTGATCTGTGGCCATTATATATGGAGATTCAGCTACTGCAGTGTTTTGTTTTGGATATATGATGGGATATTGCCTTGACATGCATGACAAGTTATGTTTTGTGCAGGGTACTGGTGTTGGCAGTGTTGGGATTTAGCATTCTGGGAGTTGTAGTGATATGATTAGCCAGTGCTTAATGTGACATTTTCAAGAGCTGTGGGGTCAGAATTGTTTAGTGGACACGTAGCATGGCAAGGAGGGGTACTGTTGATTAGGTGAGAGTTGTAGTTGGCGGAATGTAATGTGGGGTGGGTATAGGTAGTGAGGGAGCATGCAGGACAAGACAATTGTGTGACATGAATGTTGGAGTACTTATCAGACTCCACTCCCCTAGGCATTCTGGTCAGGCCTTCCGGATGCAGTATGTCCAAAACTTTCTCCTCCCAAGATGTGAAAGTAGGGGGGGGGGTGTGGGCCCACCGCCAGTCTTCTGTACTGCAAGTTGGTCCCTGGTTCCATGGAACGTACCTTCCTCCTGGGGTCGTTCCACCTCTTCCTGATGTCCATTCTTTGCCACAACTCAATTTTCCTATCTGCACAGTGTGGATCTACCCTGACAATTTCATCCACCATGGCCCTCAACTCCTCATCAGTGAAACATGGGTGTTTTGAGGGCACATGGTAGTGGTTGTGTAAGTGGGATGGTTATGTTCAAAGTGAAAGGGAGCAGAGTTAGGTAAATGGTGAGGTGTTGGTGCTGTGATGTGAGTGGGGGACGGGTGTTATGAATTTTGCGTGGTACTAATATGTTTTCAGGTGTGTGATGTGTGCATCGTGAAGTGTAAATGGGTTCCTATCTTTGCTAATTGTGACTCTCTGAGATGTTGGTCCTCTTTGGCTATGTGTGGCGTTTTGATTGCAAAGGACTGTGGGTTGTGTAGGGGTGTGTTATATAGTGCAGTGAGTGGGTGTGTCGGGTGTGTGCATGTGTATCAGGTGTGGGTGTTCAAACTATCCAATGTGGTGTGGTGTTCTGACAGAAGTGAACTGAGACCGCTGCAGTTCGCACCGCCAGTGGTTTTCCACCATGGTAGAACCGCTGTCATGATTTGTGGATCACAATACGATGGGAGGATTTTTTGTCAGGATGGTGGTGGGACTGTCTCTTTTTCATCCTCCACTGTCCTGGCAGTTTCTGGAATTTGGCTGTTTTGTGGTGAGTCGGACGGCTGAAGTGCCATGGCTGGTTTTGTGTGCCCCTTCCTGCCCTTGGCAGATGGTGGTGCCTCCTTGCTTCTGCCAGCTGGTGTTCTTTTCCTGCCCGTGCTGGCTGGTGGTGCCTCCTTCCCCTTGCTGGCTGGTGGTGCCTCCTTTCCCTTGCTGGCTGGTGGTGCCTCCTCCCCCTTGGTGGCTGGTGGTACCTCCTTCCCCTTGCTGGCTGGTGGTGCCTCCTTCCACTTGTTGGCTGGTGTCCCCTTCTTGCCCTTGCTAGGTGGCAGCCCCTTCTTGGCCTTGGCAGGTGGTGCTGGCACACTGGCTGTGCTGACGGGTGCCTCCTTGGAGCCTCTCACACCTGCAGTAACTGCAGAAACCACAGTGGCCGTGGACTGGGTGGCTGAGGTGCTGGGCTGGGTTCTGGCCACCCTGGCCCGAAGTGAAGGACGGGGGGGAGGAGTAGGGACTAAGTCAATGGTGGCAAGGAAAAGCTTCTTAGGGACACTGGGGCAGGAAGAGGGTGAAGGGGGAGTGGAGGAAGAGGGAGTGGTTGTAGGAGGTGTTAGTCTGCTGTGTTTGGGTGCAGGTGCATGGGCTGGATGCTCTTGTGAGGTGGATGGCTGTTGGGTGTCTGAGTGCTTGCGTTTGTGTACTTTGGGAGGAGGGGTCACAGACACAGTGGGAGAGGACACAGAGGGCGTGTGCATGTATGTGGGGGTGGTGACTGCCAGTGAGGGGCGTGTATTGATAGGCGTGCAGGTGATGGAGGGAGGTGGACGAGGAGGAGGAGGGGGACACAGTGGAGGCAGTGGATGTTGGTGTGTCTGCATCTGGATCGTACTTGTGTGAGTGCCTGTGGGATGATATGTGGTGCTTATGTTTTCCTGAGCCACTTCTGTGTGTTGATTTGGGTGAATGCAGGTCTAAAGGTATGCTTAGGATAGGCTGGGGTTGAGGGGATTAAAACTGGGCAGAGGAAGTTGGAGGGGGTGGCTGGAGACAGGGACAATGGCTGTCATCAGTGAGTTGGCCAAAGCCTGGAATGCTCTCTGTTGGGCCGCCATGCCAGAGTGAATGCCCTCCAGGTATGCATTTGTTTGTTGCAAATGCCTTGCTAGACCCTGGATGGCTTTCTGTATGGTTGACTGCCCAACAGTGAGGGATCTCAGGAGGTCAATAGCCTCCTCACTGAGGGCAGTAGGGCTGACTGGGACAGGGCCTGAGGTGCCTGGGCGAAGGAGATGCCCAACCTCCTGGGTGAGCGGGCACGGGAAACACGCTGAGGGGCTGCTGGGAGGGAAGTGCTGGTACAAGGGTGGCGGCTGTACCTGTAGTTGGGGTGGGCACAGAGGTGTCTGCCACCACAAGGGAGCTTCCATCGGAGGAGGAGTCGCTGTCGGTACTGTCCTCTTCTCTCTCCGTTGCAATGCTCCCCTCACCCTCCGTCCTGCTGGTGCCCTCACCGTCGGTGGATTCAGCCTCCAGGCCCATGTGGGATGCAGCTCCCTCCGTTGCCGGTGCCTCTGCTCCTCTGCCAGATGATGCTAATGCACACAAGGACAGGGTGACAAAACAAAAAGGGGGAGAAGAGACAGAGGTCAATGCCAGCAACAACACTACCGTTGGCGTACACAACTCACAGGGAACAGCCCTATGCACTAGGCCATGCACTACCAGTTACAATGCTAGTCACCAGCCCCTGGGTTACAATGCCTAACGCCATTAGCTGCACACCTGAAACTCACAGGACCCTGCCCAGTAGTAGATGCTCACCAACATTATTGTTGTTGGAGTGCATCTGAGCTTGCCCATCATAGAACCTACCCTGCCATGTTTGCCCTGGCCTAGGGCCACCCACAGCCCACATCCCCCACCCAGGTAACACCTTAAAGCGCGCAATGTCAAGAATCTGAATCTGTACTCACCCATTTGTGGCTGCTGTGATGCCTTCAAGCGCCCATCCAACTCCGGATAGGCCACCGCCAGGATGCGGAACATCAGGGGGGGTCAGGGTACAAAGGGCACCCCTTCCTCGTTGGGAGGCCAGCCCCAGCCGTCTTCCTTGACCAGAGGCGCACGTCCTCCCACCGTTTGAAGCAGTTGGTGCTCCACCTGTCAAAGACCCCGGGGTCCGCACCTCCCTAGCAATGGCACGCCAAATACCCTTTTTCTGATGTGCACTGACCTTCAGAAAAAATACAGCAGAAAAGGTATTAGTCATACCGTCCGGACTGTCATACTCATGGCCCACCATATCCCTCCCATCCCCTTACGCACAGACATTGACCACCATACATGCAGCACTCTGCCCAGGACACCTCAGCCCCCCCACACGAGGCTTACACACACACAGCACTCCATACATTCATGCCCCACGCATCATGCTCACACTGTACTGAGCTGCTGGTCGGGAGGACCATAAAGTAAACAGTACTGGTGTAGGACCCCATCCACCAGTCTCTCCAACTCCTCCGTAGTGAAGGCAGGGGCCCTTTCCCCAGACACTCGAGCCATGGTCACTTCCAGACACAGGTCACAGCAGCACTTGCAGTGTAGGTCCTCTCCTGTTGAAGGTCAGGTAGCAAGTGAGTGAACAGATAGAAAATGGCAGTCACGTCTGTCAATGCCGGCGTACATCGCCATTGGCTCCTGGAACCCGTAGGCCCCAATGACAACCAATGCAGTGTTGCACGGCGGTCGTCGGCCGCCGACCGCCAAGGCACACAACACCAGCGAAATTACCTCATTTCCACTTGTCCCTCCTCACAGGTCAGGCAGCCGCCATTTCAGGGGGACACAGGTCATGGCACCTAACTGCATCACAGCAGACATAGGCATATCAACTGACTTACAAGTTCACATACTGTTTCTGTAAAACAAAAAATACATATTAATCTGAGTATATGTTTGAATATGACCTTTTGCTCACCTTTTTTTCACCCTAGAGTTCAACCACTGAGGATGAATAGGAGATGGAGACACCCACCCGTGGACAGACCCCTGGTGGACCTGGCGAAAATGGAGGACAGGCACATTATCCTAACCTACAGACTTGATAGGGCCACAATCCAAGAGCTGTGTGCCGAAATGGAGCCAGACCTGATTTCAGCTATCCGCCACCCCGCAGGTATCCCCCCTCTAGTGCAGGTCCAGTCAGTGCTCCATTTCTTGGCAAGTGGTTCCTTCCAAGCGAGAGTGGCCATGGCATCAAGGATGTCACAGCCTATGTTCTCCAACGTGCTGACCAGAGTGTTGTCTTCCCTGATGAAACACATGCGCAGCTACATCGTATTCCCCCAGGTGGAGGATTTTGCCACAGTGAAGGCTGACTTCTGTGCACTGGGACATATCCCCAAAATCATTGGTGCCATTGATGGTACACATATTGCCTTTGTCCCCCCTCCCCCCTGCAGAAATGAACAGGTGTTCAGAAATAGAAAGAGCTTTCACTCTCTCAATGTGCAGATGGTGTGTTTGGTGGACCAGCACATCACCCATGTCAATGCAATGCCTTTAGCTTGAGGAATAGCAGCATCCCATATGTGATGGCTCAACTCCAGAGGCACCGGGTGTGGCTAATAGGTGAGCCCAAGGTCCCCACCCACTTGATGTAGGTATATGAGTGTTGGGTTGGCCCTAAGGGTGAGTGTGTGGCTAACAGGTATCCCTCAATATTTACAGGTGGCTCTGGTTACCCCAACCTCTCATGGCTACTGACCCTAGTAAGGAATGCCAGGACAAGGGCAGAGGAACGTTACAATGAGGCACATGGGCGAACAAGGAGGATCATTGAGAGCACCTTTGGCCTCCTGAAGGCCAGATTCAGGTGCCTCCATTCTGACAGGTGGATCCCTGTTCTACTCACCCAAGAAGGTGTGCCAGATCATCGTTGCACGTTGCATGTTGCACAACCTGGCCTTGAGATGCCAGGTGTCTTTTCTGCAGGAGGATGAGCCTGGGGATGGTCGTTTGGCAGCGGTGGAGCCTGTGGACAGTGATGAAGAGGAGGCAGAGGAAGAGGATGCGGACAACAGAACTACAATAATTCAACAGTACTTCCAGTGACACACAGGTAAGACACTGTAACTTCACTTTCCATTGCAGTTTTGTGTTGGACATTGTACATGGCAGCCTTATTTCCCTATTTCTATGGCCACTTACTGTGCCCTTTGGCATCTCTATTTTCAGATATCTGTGCCCCACTCTGGCTCCCGGTGTGTTTACTGTTGCCCACTACAGGTCATACCTATGTAAATATAACTGTACATTTGAATTGCAATGTTTACAGCTTGTTAAACTAATGCATATTTCAATCAATTGACAGACTCCATACTTGTATTTGTTCAAGGGTGTTTATTTCTGTGATAATATGTGTAGGGGGTATTGAAATGGGCTGGGTTGATGGTGGAGAAATGTACAGGATAGAGTCCAGTCTATTAGTATCACAGGTGCATTGTCCAAGGGGGCATAGGAAGGGGAGCAATGTCAGTTAAAGGTGGACAGGGTGACAGAGTGGGACACAAGGGTGACAATTAGGGGAGTCCTATTTCCTGGCAGGGGTCTTGGCAATGTTCTCTGGCTTCTGCCTGGATTGCAAGGTCCTTTTGTGCGGTGGTTCTCCTTCTGCAGTGGGTGGGGTGTTGGTGGCCTGTTGTTCAGGTGGCGGGGCCTCCTGCCCACTAGCGTCGGGAGAGGTGGAGGGCTGTTCTTCGGTGTGGCTAGTGTCAGGGGCCCGTTGGTGTGCCACTGCCTCCCTCATGGTGTTGGCCATGTCTGTCAGCACCCCTGCAATGGTGACCAGGGTGCTGTGGATGTCCCTCAGGTCCTTCCCGATCCCCAGGTACTGTCCCTCCTGCAGCCGCTGGGTCTCCTGCAGCTTGGCCAGTATCTGGCCCATGGTCTCCTGGGAATGGTGGTATGCTCCCAGGATGTTGGTGAGTGCCTCGTGGAGAGTCGGTTCCCCGGGCCTGTCCTCACCCTGTTGCACAACAGTCCTCCCAGCTTCCCTGTTGTCCTGTGCCTCAGTCCCCTGAACAGTGTGCCCAGTGCCACTGACCCCAGGTCCCTGATCGTCCTGTGTTTGTGGGGCTGCCTGGGGTCCCTGTAGTGGTGGACACACTGCTGATTGACGTGTCCTGGGGACAGAGGGATGGGTCTGCTGGGTGGGTGCTGTGCTGGTGTTTTTCTAAGGGGGAGGCTCTGTGGTGGTTTGGGAATGTGGCTAGGTCACCAACTGTCCAGAGGTCCCTGATGGGCCAGGTTGGTCATCCTGATCCAGGCGTGCAGAGCTGCTGTCATCACTACGGGCCTCTCCTGGGGGTGGACTGGATGTTGCTGGCACCTCCTCCCCGGTGACGTTGTGTGGGGGTCCTGTGGGTATGTAAATGCAGTGTTATTGTTACTGCGTGTGACATCTTGTGCATAGGTGTATGGTTGTTATTACCAAGGCAGCTTTGGCTTGTGTGAGTTGTAATTTGGTTGGCTAAATGATTGCCACTACTGTGCATGCTGTGGTGATGGGTGTCCTTGCAGGGCTGTGAGTGGTGTCAATGCATTGTTGTTGCATGCAGTGCTGAGTACTGGGAAGGGTGGGTTGTGATGGTGGGGTGTATGTGAGGTGGTGGGATGATGGAGGTGAGGGTAGGGGTGGGGGTATGTGATGGCATGCAGGTAGGGGGGTGAAAGTAGTAGAGAGTTAACTTACCAGAGTCCAGTCTTCCTGCTACTCCTGCCAGGCCCTCAGGATTGCCTAAAACTGCTCCTCCCATGTTGTTAGTTGTGGGGGAGGAAGTGTGGGTCCACCGCCAGTCCTCTGTACTGCTATCTAGTGTCTTGCAACCACAGAATGTACCTTCCCCTGTAGGTCATTCCACCTCTTACTGATGTCATCCCTGGTTCCTGGGTACTGTCCCACGGCATTGACCCTGTCCACGACTCTCCGCCATAGCTCCATCTTCCTAGCAATGGATGTCTGCTGCACATGTGATCCGAATAGCTGTGGCTCTACCCGGATGATTTCCTCCACTATGACCCTTAGCTCATCCTCAGAGTATCTGGGGTATCGTTGTGGTGACAAGGGTGTAGTGTGAGTGGTGTGTGTGAGGGTGTGTGGGGTGATGTGTTGGGGTGTGTGTTGTGAGGTGTGTGGATGGTGTACGGGTGATAGTGTTTTGTGGCTCGGATTCTTTGGGTGGTCCTGGCTTGTCTCTCTCTCAGTTGTCAAATTCTTTGGGTCGTAAAGGGTTGTGGGTAGTGTGGGTGGGTGTTTTATAGTGGTGTGGGTGTGATGTGTATATGTGTGTCAGGTGTTTGTAGTTTGAATTGCCCAATGTGGTGTTGTTTTGTATGTGTGTGTGTATTTTGAGCGCAGCGGTCTATACTGCTAATGATTTACCGCAGTTGAATGATCACCGTGATGATTCATGGGTCATTATGCTGTGGGTGTATTTCTGTTGGTGTAACGGTGTGGGTTTTGGTACCGCCACTTTATTACTGACCTTTGTGCTGTCAGACTTGTGTGTGTGTCTGTATAGTGGCGGATTTCTATGTGTGGGTCATAATACCTGTAGCGGTATACTGTCGCGGTTGCGGTATGTTGGCGGCAGTCAGCATGGCGGTAAGCGGCACTTACCGCCAATGTCATAATGAGGGCCTCTGTGTTTTGCTACTGGCTGCCGACGAGAGGAAAACACTGATGTTAGTCAACCTGTGGATCATTGGTTAGGCTATATGTTGGAATTGCTGAGAGGGTCCTTGCAAGGGAGTAGGCAGAAACAAAAGTGACCCCCCCCCTCCTTGTACCATATCCCAACGTGAACAGCATGAGTAAGCGAAGCAAGTGAGCTACAATGTATGCAGACAGGTGCCAAGGTGAGGGTTTTACCCCAATAAATTATTTACGAATTTACCTTATGGCTGCATTCTACAGAAATATTTCCAAAGAATTGGACAAGAATCAATATATTTTTCAGGTATTTCTTGAAGGACTCTGAGGAAACAATCTAAAAACAGGATCTGCTTACTGAGGTTGACATTCCTCAGAGATCTTTGGTGGTATCCACCCAGGAGAAAATGGTGTCAAACAATGTTTTTACAGCATAATTTCTCTGAACAATTTGTTAAAAAAATGTATTTGTTTGTAAATTGATAAAGGTTTTTTCCATGTTTCTCAATGTTTAACATACCTTTATTCACTTCTACCAATAACTTTTTTTTACCATTCACAGAGGTGCTGCTAGTCTGTACTAAGTGCCATAAACAAGCTACCACATTTCTAGCAGATGTGTAAACTATTTTTGAGATCAATTTAGGCAAAGTACTGAAATATATTGGACTTATTTCTAAAAATATATGAGTAAAGAAAACACAATATTTAGTGTGGGTATTTTGGATAAATGTGATATTGTTTGCTGGATGAAAGTTCACCTAAAGTTAAGTCTAACGTGACAGGAGCAGGAACCTCTTAGAAGGCACTTCTTCTAATCTAGATAAGAATGATTGACTCAGTTCACCACCCAACATCCCTGCTGAGCTACTACCCCATCCATGCGACATAACTACTCCTGGTTCGAAAGCTTCTCCTACCGCTGACTCTAAAAACACCCTCTTCTTCATCCTGGATATTTCCAATCCACTGATTCAGGACCACTTGGTTAATTCTGAACATACCACTCCTGAGGGGAATACAAGGATAGCATTTTGGAACGTGGCAGGTCTACTATCTAAGATTGTTATAGCAGACTGGTGTGATTTTGTTAATAGCTTCACCGTACTCTGTGTGCAAGATACCTGGGTAGTAAGCACAATCCACCTAACTGGTTTCAGAACCTATCACACCCCGGAGGAACCATTCAACTCTGGGAGAGCAAAGGGGGGGATCTGTACTTACATTTCAAACACAATGAGAGCAGCTAGTATAACTATGCTGGCTCCGCAACCCTACCATCACATTGTTGCTGTTGAAATATCAGCAAAACGGGTGCTGGCCTGAAAGCTGAGTTAAAAACCGTCTTGACGCTACTAAAAAGGGATATTGAAGCTCTCAGGAAAATAAATTCCAGGATTTGGTATTTCTACGGGGGAGGGGATTTCAATATGGAAGTTTGCACTAGGGCTTTATAAAAGGCCTGTGGTTTAAGAAAAAGAGGGAAAGCTTTACACACTCTACCTGTGGGGAACAACTGAATGATCTTACATTCAATATTGACCTTGCATTCTGTAATGCGATTTGCTGCCTGTCAATCCCATTCACACCTATGTTCAATGGGCATGGGAAAAACTCAGTGATAGATTACACATTGGTCACAAACAGACATGCTGCAAGGGTTGGAAATTTCATTACCCACACAACTGACTGCAGTGACCATTTCCCCCTGAACATGGACCTGGATATGGCATCAAGAGATTTTTTATCTCAAGCGCCACTTTCTAACTATTGTACGGTGGGAGCTATGGACATTAACAGGCTCAATGGGTACACCTTGTGCAGGTCAAAGATTGATCCCCAAGAGTGTCTAAAAAAGTTGATCTGTGGTTGTACGCAGGCTTTTGAAAACTGTCTAGAATGGGGTCTGACCCCGAGGATATCATTGAGAGTTTCCAAAAGATTGCTGGGTACGTTAAGGAGGGACTAGTAATTACAGGTAGGGACAGCAGCAACAACAGGACGAGAGGGTGGTTTGATGAACATTGCACCAAAGGCCCATAGAACGCTGAAACTAGCACTACCAAAACAACCAAGCTGTACAAATGAAGTGAGGGCAGCTAGGAAACACTACAAGCGTGTTTTAACACAGAGGAAAACATCTTTAAAAGAAGATCTATGGGAGAAACTGCATGAGTAAAGACCCTGCAGCTTTTTGGCGGGTAATTAATTTACCCTACCTCCAGCCTTATACCGGTCCATGCCTTGAAATAGCCATTAGTGAGGGAGACTGGATTATCCACTTTTCTAATATTTATTCCAATCCTACTAACAGGTCAGGGCTGACAGTAGATGCTGTGTCTGATAGTGATCTCCCCCCCCCCCCAGTTACCTTCCCTATCAAGCTGGCATTCATCTTGGATAAGATCATGGCTGCCTTGAATGCTAGCAAAGCCGGCAAGGCACTGGGCCCAGACTTCATTCCTGTAGATCTGTTTAAAGCCAACATGACCCTATGGGGGCCTCTGCTTACTCAAGTTCTGAAAGTGTGCTGTCAAGTTGGCCTATTGAAATCCTGGAGGTAATCAATCATAGTCCCAATCTTCAAAAAGGGAGAGAGACATAGTCCAACTTGCTACCGTCCTATCTCTCTCCTAGACTCAATGCTAAAAGTGGCAGGTCGCATTATCTTGAACATACTACAGGAATGGGCCCAGGACAAGAATGTTTTATCAGACTTACAGTACGGGTTCCGGGAGGGAGTAGGCAATGTGGAACAGAGTATAAAACCTAAGCAAGCTGATTGAGAAATACACCACTATCAAACAAGGGAGATTGTACCTAGTTTTTGTTAATTTAACTGCTGCCTTTGACTGCGTAATTCATAGCAAATTGTGGGCTGTCATGGGGAACATAGGTGTGGAACTACCAATAATACAATTTCTCAGGGAAACATATCATGGATGCAGGGCCTGCGTGTGATATGGACTCAAGAGCAAATGTACCCAGCCATTTTGAATAGAGAGGGGTGTAAGGCACGGTTGTGTTCTAGCACCCTTTCTCTTCTCCCTATACATTAATAGTCTGGGTAACGTATTATCTGCCAATTGTAACAACCTGCCCCAAATAGATTCCCGGCCTGTCCCCACCTTTTATATGCTGATGATGCGGTCCTAATGGCCTGAACCCCCCTTGCACTGCAACAGTTACTAACATGTTTTGTGTCCTTTATGGAGGAACTGGGGCTACCAGTTAACAAAAGCAAGACATTTGCTATGAGGTAGGGGAAAGTGTTACCGAAAACTCCGAGTCTCATGATAAAAGTCACCAGAAAAGATTACGTTACGTCCGTTTCCTACCTGTGGATCATGTTTGACGTAAAAGGGATGTGGCAAGTAGCAATTAGAACCAGAGGGCTACACCTCCAGAAAACTATTTCAGCCTTACGCAATTTTGTTTGAAAGGTTGGTAAGAAACCCCCAAGGGAGAAACTAACAGTGTATAAGGCTAAATGTATGTCAACAGCCATGTACGGGGCTGGCCTTTGAAGGCATGTAAACAATGTCTCCCTCCAGTTGATAGAGAACGCCTTCCTGAAGTATCTTCTTCCTCTCTCACAGAGTAGTCCATCACACGTATGCCACTTGGAATTAGGGATCCTGCTCATTTTAAACCTAGTCAAAACCCAACCGATCTTGCTATGGCACAAGAAATAGACTTCTGAGTATACATAGCTAAACCAATAGATTATACAGGATTGCCTCAGGTTCTCTAATGTAGGAAAAGTCAAATGGATGGGCTACGTAAAAATGTTTATGAGTGATCTAGGACACCCAGACTACTACTATAAACCAGAAACACTACGAGCTGTCACTAGAAAAAAATTAAAGATAGACTGCTTGTCACATCTAGAGGAACTAAGTCTAACCGCTGAACTGTTTAAGCCAAGTGTTCTTAAAAAACAGCTGATCTTAACCTCACCTGGGTAGCAACTATATCTAAAGGAGGTGAGCAACGAACATCACAGTCTGTTTTGACCAGGTTTAGGCTACATCTTTTTTACCACTTGTTGAGTTTTCCAGCCATAAACGACTGGTCAAGGCCTATGGCCAAATGCCCGTGTGACACGGCCATTGAGCAAAGTTCTTTCCATACGATTCTATCCTGTTCATTGTATAAATCGCCAAGAAAGATACTATTGCTGCCAATACTGAGATCCATGAACTTGAGACAATGTCGACCAGCTTATGTGTTCCTACAGACTTTGCCAACCATATACATCTGTAACATCATGTCTAAATTCCTATCGCCTATTTTTAGACACAGAAAAATAATACATTTTGCTAGCGACTGAGAAGTAAGGGCCATATGTACGAAAGGTTTTTCCCATAGACACAGAATGGGTAAAATCCTTCGGTACATCTGGCCCTAAATTCCATAACTATTGACACATGCAACCTGCTGGGTGATCTTAATCATTTTTACTGTTTCATTCCTTGCTTTTTATGATATTATTCTGAACAGTTAATGTATATGCATACATATGTATTTTATTTTCCTTTTAATATTTTTTGCACAGTTTTTAATTATAAAACCCTGTATTTTACAGTTTTATTTTGTCTCAACACCATCCATTCTACCTGAGTCTTAATGCTTTTCTTATATGTCTAGTTTGTGGTTAATGTATTGATTTTGTTTTCTGTATGTATGCTTTTATGGCAAACTTCTGTCGAATAAAGCTTATTTGATTTGATTTATATTGAAGATTTTAAAAAAAGTCTAACATGTAATGAATGAGGTATTCAAATCATTTAAATTTCTTTTGGTGGTCCATGTTGAGTTTGACAAATTAACTACTGAAAATACTCTCCAAGTACTTTCTAACCTTAGAAGTATAACAAGCATTTCAATAGCATAGCTATTGTGAGCAGCAAGGATCCAATAGAATAAATCATTCATTGATTACAGTGTAAGACAGGTTCTCTTAAAGTGAGACATTTCACCTTATGCAGCCAATTATTATTTGGGCATATGATAGCAAGAATCATAAGCCTTCTAGCAGCATTGTAGTTCCCTGGACATAAAATATTAAACTTATTAGATGTCAGACAGAACAAGACCATTCACCATGAAATGAAATGCAGATTTATATAGCACGGCTTACCACCCATGTGGGTCTCAAGGCGCTGTCCATGGGCACAGAGAGATTAGGTGATTTGCCCAAAATCAAAGGACATTGTGCCGACACCAAGGCTTGAACCAAGACTTCCAATTCCCAAGGTGGTCGCTCTGACCGCTGTGCAACATCCTCTCCCTGACCTCACCATCAGAGTAAACAGTCAGTACTTTCGAAGTATTCATATCTATGTTAAATTTCATTTAAAATAAAAATTCTGCTCTTCTATTTAGGCCACAGCCCAGTTGAGAGCCACTTTAACGAGGTCAATGTTTTGGTCTTTGTGAAGATGCAAGAGTGCCAGCTCATAAAGTCAGTTTTCATTCATACTATTTGTGAGAAAATACTTCTTTTGTCATGGTTAGCCCCAACTTTTTGCCTGGTATTTGATGTGGTCTAAACGTTGTTAGTGCCCAGGGCCCCTGCTAACCAGGTTCCCCGGGCCAGATCTCTTTCCCAAAACTGTTGTGATGCACTGGCACAATTAGCAACACTTTTAGCTGCCACTATAAGTCCCTAGTAAATGGTACTTCGGTACCCAGGGCATAGGGTACTAATGGTAGGCCGCTTAGAGCAGCAGTACAGATTGTTCCACCCTCTCGGGCCATGCAACCTGATGCACCCAGCACTGCTATTGCAGGCTGAGTGTTTTGGTGCAATCCCAAAATGCAAACTCGACATGGCACACAGCCTGTGTGCCCTGTCCATTATTCACTGCATGCACTATATGTAAGTTGCCCCTCTGGCAGGCCTTCCAGCCCAAAGGCAGGGTGCACTATACCGTATGTGTGGGCATAGATGCATGAGCAATATGACACTACTGCAGTGGTCTCCAAACTTTATAATGCCGCACCCCCCAGTTGAAAAATAAAAATCATTGGGGCCCCCCTTCAGAATTTTTTCACAATTATTTTATAAAGATGGCAATGTTTAAATATGTCTAGATGTATTTAAACATTGAAGTTAAGTACTGTTACCTTTTTTTAAAATGCAATAACATATTTTTGCTTAAAACAAAACACTGTTATTTGTGTAATGACTGTTTTGACCAGAGCTTGGTGCCCTTCCGTGGGATCACTTGAGGTACGGCTAGGGGGGCCCACCCTCCAGTTTGAAGACCCATGCCCTACTGTGTCCTGGCCAAACCTGGGACATAGTAAGTGAACAGAGCAGCCATTTTACACGCATGTGCTGAGCACTGGTAAGTACGAGTTTCCCAGCTACATGATGGCCACTGTGAACCCTGGGTTGTTTGGTATCAAACATCTCAGAATGATAAATCCAAATTGGTACCAGTATTGGATTTATTGCAAAATGTACCCAGGGGTCACCTTAGAGGTGCCCCTTGCAAAAGCTAACTACCCTGGCATGGTTGCTGGCTGGTCACGACCAGCCTGCCACCAACAGACAAGATTCTGGAACCCTGATGAGAGAACTGCTGCTCTCTGGGTCCCAGAACAAAGCCCTTCCTGGGTGGAGGTGTTACACCTTCTTCCACAGGAATATGCACTGCCCTGCTAGCGAGCTTCAAAGGGCTTACCGACTTTGAAACTCAACCCCCAAGCCTGCTGCTGTGCCCCTCTTCACTCACAAGTGTTAAAGCTTACTTGGTGACATATTTTTTCAAGAAGGTTATCACAGCCCCATATCTAGCTGTCCACTGAGTTTCACTTGGCTGAACTAATCGAGTTTTTCTATCATCCTTCACTTCAATGATGCTTCTGAATCTCCTTTTTTGACATGCTGTTCATTAATCTGTTTGAAAATGTGCATTATTTTGGAAGACAGGTCAAAAAAGAGTGCTGATCTCAGAAATAGTTGTCATCATGCTCCGTATCAAGGGAAGACTGCAGCTCTTTACAAATGTGTTAAGTAGAGCATGTGCCAGACACAGCAAATAATGAGCTAGCCGCAGTTTTTCTTTAATTCTACTGCTGACTCCTTTTATTTTGTGACTCATGTTGGCTGCCCCATCATAATCTTGGCCTCCTAGGTGCTGAATCCCAAGACCAATGTCTTGTAGAAAAAATAGGAGAATATTTGCCAGTGATTTCCCAGTTGTTGACTCTGCATGAATAAAACCTTACACTTCCTCTCATACCTCATAATACTGAATTGATTTATTATATTTAATGAAGCCAGCACATAGGGACACCTGCTCAATTGTGGTACTGTTGTTTCATCCATTATAACTGATTAAAAGGGAGAGTTTTTTTTCCCTAATATCTTTGTTTGTAAACGATTTCCACATGTACTAATCAGATCATTTTATATTTCTGTGGAGGTGAATTTGGCATTGCCAGTCCCATATTTTAAATGTCTTGCCAGATTTTCATTCTTCTCAGCTTGAAAAGACAGTAGTGCATTAAATGTGCCAACAAAGGAATTATGTCCTCGGAGAGGGAGATTTTCTTTCCCACAGAGTACAATGACACAGAGTGCAGATAATAATATTTCAGTTTTTTGTTTTGCTTGGGCTTTATAGGCATTGCAGAGTTGCTGGCTAACAGAAGGTTGTGAGCTAGGGATTTCTGATTAAATTCTCGACACATGTAAGGGCAAAAGTAGTCTTTTTGCCACATTGATCAGCAATACATTTTCCAATATCACAGCAATTATTATATACCTTGCTGATCAGATTTCCAGTTTCACATGGACGGAACAGTGTACAATGTACACATAGGACTACATCCTCTGCTTAGCTGTATTTTAGGAATGGCCATTTACATAAAACATCTGCAGAACATTTTCGGTTCTCATCTCCTATTTTTCTGAGTGGAAATTTAAATGATGAAAAATCCTGTTTTTGCTATAGGACTAGTAGCTTTTCAGTTTCAAGCAAATGTGCTCCCTTTTCCAAAATAGTGTCAGGTATCAATATCCCCATCTAGTCTAAAAAGTGAAAATGTATTATTAAATCTTTCTTGTTTTCCTGTTGAAACTTTGTTGGCACTTCAGATTCTGTTTCAGATGATCTTGTTGAGAATATAACTGAATTATGTGATACAGAGCTGCTCTCACCGCATTCTATTGAAATATTTGTAAAAAAAAGGTGGCAATATTGGACTGTTTTCTGCTTTTTCCTGTACCTAGCCATCAGGGATAGTATAGCTGCATCAATGTTTTAGGTGTACATGTATCAGCTATTACAGTTCCTTAAACTAGGGAAAAAAACACAAATGACTGATACTAAGGCCCTCATTACAACCCCCGGCGGTCGGTGTTAAAGTGGCGGTAATACCACCAACAGGCCGGCGGTAAAAAAATGGAATCATGAACATGGTGGAAACCGCCAACACAGACAGCCACTTTAACTCTCCGACCGCCACGGCGGTAGAAACAAACACTGCGGTGGTAACCACCAATAGACAGGCGGAAGACAATGTACCACCCACTGTATTACAAGGCACCAATCCGCCACCTTTTCCGGGGCGGTACTAACGCCATCAAAAGCATGGCGTAAACAGTCTTTGGAACGAAAACCGCTCACCTCTCGACGCCCAACGAGGAACCAGGACGCCATGGAGCCTGAACTTCAGGTGCTACCAATGTTGCTTTACCTCCTCTTCTACCAGGAGCAGCAAAGACGGTGGCGATGACCATGTGAGTACTGCACCTAGCACATAGGGGAGGGGGGAGGAAAGAGAGAGTGACACACACACGCAACACCCCCACCCTCTCCCACAACATACACACAGATACATGCATCAACATTACATTTACACCCCGTCACCCCCTAGAAGAACGCAAGTACAAAATGAAATGATTGTAACAAGTGTAATCATCGAAAAATCAGATATGGAAACAGCTCTGTAACTGATAATTGTATACAAATATGTACAGCAACTACACAAGTCCGGCTAGTGTTCCAATCATTGTCCGTGGAACAGTGGTCCCAAAATGCATGCGCGAAGCCCACACATGATACCTGACTCTAAACGGAGAGAGAACACAGCTGCAGGTTCAGGGCATTGGTGGACAAGATGCAGTTATCAGTGCTATCCTATGAAGAGACAGTTCCCATGTTTTTAGAGGCAGAGGCCATCTTGGGGTGTGGCAGGCCTATAAAGCCCAGCCACACCCAAGCACGTTGCTCACTATTTTGAAGACTTCGATGCAGCCAGACCTCGTGGAGGTTTCTCTGGAAAAGTCCAGAGTTTCTGAATGGCAGAGTATCGTCTAACCAAAGTCCATGGTGCATTAAAAAATGAGTAGGTCGTACTCGTGGCGGAAAGGCCTTGCTGAATCCAAATTTGGAGGAAGTTATTACTTCCAAGAGGTAACGCGCATTGTGCACATGTAATTTAAGGTGTTTCAGTTCACAGATGGAAAGCACACTTTTGGCTCAGTGATTCAAAGTGTTTCAGTTCACAGAGATAACGTGCTTTGTGCACATGTAATTCATGGTGTTTCCGTTCATAGATGTAAAGCGCTCTTTTGGTTCAGTGATTTAAAGCGTTTCAGTTCACAGAGATAACGCACTTGTGCACATGTAATTCATGGTGTTTCCGTTCACAGATGTAAAGCGCTCTTTTGGCTCTGTGATTCAAAGCGTTTCAGTTCATAGTGATAATGCGATTTGTGCACATGTAATTCATGGTGTTTCCGTTCACAGATGTAAAGCGCTCTTTTGGCTCAGTGAGTCAAAGCGTTTCAGTTCATAGAGATAACGCGCTTTGTGCACATGTAATCCATGGTGTTTCCATTCACAAATGTAAAGCGCTCTTTTGGCTCAGTGATTCAAAGCGTTTCAGTTCATAGAGATAACGCATTTGTGCACATGTAATTCATGGTGTTTACGTTCTCAGATGGAAAGCGCTCTTTTGGTTCAGTAATTCAAAGTGTTTCAGTTCACAGAGATAACGCGCTTTGTGCACATGTAATTCGTGGTGTTTCCGTTCACAGATGTAAAGCGCTCTTTTGGCTCAGTAATTCCAAGCGCTTCAGTTCTTAGACGTAAAGCGCTCAGGGCATGATAATTCAGGCGCTTCAGTTCCCAGATATGAGGCGCTTCAATTCACAGAAGGGAAAGGTTCTTGGCACAACAATCTAAGTGATTTAGACGACTTGAGTAAAAGCACTTCCTGGTGTTATTAAGTAAGGCGCTTTAGGTTTTAATGAGTAAAACCTTTTTCACATTTATTGTTATGAATGTGATAGTATTTTGGAGATGAACCAATCAAAGTTTTCATTGTTCTTTGAATAACTTAAGATATGAAAAAACATATTTAAGTCTTTGAGATTTTCTAAGTCATGATCAAAGGTTTATGTTGTGAATATATAAATATTACAGGATTGATATTCTGTGTAAAATCATAATTCAACGTTCTTGCCATCTCTTGAATCTGAGGTCGTTTTTTACAAGGGGCTTCGTCCGCATTTCAGAAGAGGTCTCCACCTGATATCTCGGAGACACATTTAGTCAAGAGTCTATAAGTGATTTACGTTTTCTATGAATGAGTAAATGCATATTGTTCTAACCTTTCCTTTTCAGATCTCTCTCCCTGCTGTTCCCTTCCCGAATTCCCTTTCCCCCGACTGGCTTCACCATAACTCTGTGCTATAATAGCTTTCTGAGTTGGTGACGCCGGGAAGTGGGCCTTTGTTCAGCAACGTGCAGATCCCGAGGAAAGGACCCTGTGACAACTGGTTCTGGAGGGGGCTTTGTGCCCAGAGTGCTTCATCCGGCCAAGGACTGGGGTAGTGGATGCTTTTCTCCACTGGTTCTGGAGGGGGCTTTGTGCCCAGAGTGCTTCATCCTGCCAATGTCTAGGGTAGTGGATGCTTTTCTCCACTGGTTCTGGAGGGGGCTTTGTGCCCAGAGTGCTTCATCCTGCCAAGGACTGAGGTAGTGGATGCTTTTCTCCACTGGTTCTGGAGGGGGCTTTGTGCCCAGAGTGCTTCATCCTGCCAAGGACTGGGGTAGTGGATGCTTTTCTCCACTGGTTCTGGAGGGGGCTTGGTGCCCAGAGTGCTGCACATGCAGTGTGGCAGGTCCCATTCCCTCACCAGGGTTTGTATGCCACGAGATTGCCTGAGAACAGGTAGAATGATACTCCATGGAGTCAGAGACACACTCCACCCTGCTGCGACTTTGCCTGCCAACTGCTGGTACTAACAGTGCTGGGTTTGGTGCCTCCTGTACGCTGTGCAGGGTCCAGGACGTCTCCTGCAGCCTTGGACGACTGTCCACTAGGAATGTTTTCCATGTCGGCTGTGGTGGCACTGTCTGTGCACGCCGCGGGGCTGGTGGTGGTGGTTGCGGCGGTGTCTGTGGCAGAGATGCTGCCCGTGGTGCATGTGTCAGCACCTGTGGAGGGAGACAGCAGGACGTCTCCTGCAGCCTCGGAGGGCTGCCCACTGGGGATGATGCTGGGGACTGTTGCTGAGGCAGCAGACTTGCAGGTGGCGGTGCAGGTGGCGGTGTCCACCACCATACAGGTTGCTATTCTGTTTGCCAGAAGGGGTGACACCAGTCCCACAGCCGAAGGATCCGTGCCCTGTGCTGACTTCCCCTTAGCCTTGTGTCCCTTCCCCACCTTGGAAGTCGCTGCTGGGCCCCTGGCACTATCCCCTTTTGGCTTGGAGGAGGCCTTGCTGGGTGGTTGGTGCGGCTTTTCCCTATGGCATGTGGGCCCCTTCTTCACCTTGGCAGGTGGCGGAATGGGCTGATCATTTGCCTCGCTAGGTGGCACACTGGCAGCCCTGATGTGTGCCGCCCGCGATGTTACAGGACTTGCAGGGACCACAGTGCTGGAGGATTTGGTGACTGAGGCGCTGGGCTGGGATCTGGACATCCTGGCCCTAGGGGAAGGACGGGGGGAGGTGTAGGGAAGAGGTCAATGTTAGCCAGGAAAGGTTTTTTAGACACACTGGGACTGGAAGATGGAGTGGGTTTGGGAGTGGAGGAGTTGGTAGTGGATGTAGGTGTACGTCTGCTGAATTTGGGTGAAGGTGCATGGGCCGGAGGCTGCTGTGAGGTGGATGGCTGTTGAGTGGGTGTGTACCGGCATTTGTGTAATTTGGGAGGAGGGCTCACAGACACACTGGGAGAGGACACAGGGGACGTGTGCATGGTAGTGGGGGTGGTGAGTACACGTGAGCAGTGTGTGGTGATGGGCGTACTGGTGATAGAGGTAGTGGCTGGGGATTTAGTGCATGCAGGTGTGAGTGGAGACGAGACTGGGAGGGAGGAGGAGGACGTGGAGAAGGGGGACACAGTGGAGGCAGTAGATGTTGGTGTGTCTGCATGGGTCTGGTGCTTGTGTGAGTGCCTGTGGGATGTGTGGTGCTTATGTTTGCCATGTCCACTCTTGTGTGTTGATGAGTGTGCATGCTGGTCTGATGGTGTGCTTGGGATAGGCTGAGGTACAGGGGATTGGGTCTGGGGAGTGGAAGTTGGAGGGGGAGGCTGGACACAGGGACAATGGCTGCCATCAGTGCTGAGGCCAGATCCTGAAATGCTCTCTGTTGGGCTGCCATGCCAGAATGAATGCCCTCCAGGTATGCATTTGTTTGCTTCAAATGCCTCTCGACACCCTGGATGACATTCAAAATGGTTGATTGCCCAACAGCGAGGGATCTCAGGAGGTCAATAGCCTCCTCACTGAGGGCAGCAGGACTGACTGGGGCAGGGCCTGAGGTGCCTGGGGCGAAGGAGATGCCCACCTTCCTGGGTGAGCGGGCACGGGAAACTTGATGAGGGGCTGCTGGGAGGGCGGTGCTGGTAGGGGGGGGTGGCGGTTGTACTTGTTGATGCGGTTTGTTTGCTTCAAATGCCTCTCGACACCCTGGATGGCATTCAAAATGTTTGATTGCCCAACAGTGAGGGATCTCAGGAGGTCAATAGCCTCCTCACTGAGGGCAGCAGGACTGACTGGGGCAGGCCCTGAGGTGCCTGGGGCGAAGGAGATGCCCACTCTCCTGGGTGAGCGGGCACAGGAAACTCGATGAGGGGCTGCTGGGAGGGCGGTGCTGGTAGGGGGGGTGGCGGCTGTACTTGTTGATGCGGGGGGCACAGAGGTGCCCGCCACCGCAAAGGAGCTCCCTTCAGAGGAGGAGTTGTAGTCGCTGGTGTCTGCTCCTGTCCCCGTCATGGAGCTCCCCTCGCCCTCCATCCCACTGGTGCCTTCAGACTCTGTAAATTCACCCTCCAGGGCCATGTGGGTTGCAGTGCCCTCCTGCTCCGGTGCCAATGCTCCTCCGCCAGATTATGCTAATGCACACAAAGACAGGTGACAAAACAAAAAGGGGGGGAAAGGCAGAAGAGACACATGGTCAATGCCTGCAACACCACTACCGTTGGCGGACACAACACACAGGGAGCAGCCCTAAGCACTAGCCCAGGCACTAACAGTTCAGGGGAAAAGCACATGCCCATGGGGGACTATGCCTAGACCCATTTGATGCACAGCTGGAACCCACAGGAGCCTGACTAGGTGTAGACGGCCACTACCACTTTTGGGGTTGGAGTGGCACTGAGCCTGCAAAACAATGGATCTACCTTGGCGCGTCTGCCCTGGCCTACGGGAACCCACAGCCCACTTCCCCCACCCAGAAACCTCATGAAGCGCGCAGAGTCAGCTGAATGAGACTGTACTCACCCCCTTGTGGCTGCTGTGATGCCCTCAAGTGCCCATTCAACTCAGGATATGCCACCGCCAGGATCCGGTACATCAGGGGGGTCATGGTGCGAGGGCAACCCTTCCACGTTGGGAGGCCATCCCCAACTGGGCCTCCGCCGTCTTCTTATTCCAGCAGCGCAGGTCCTCCCATCTTTTGCGGCAGTGGGTGCTCCGTCTATGGTAGACCCCCAGGGTCCGCACTTCCTTGGCGATGGCACGCCAAATCCCCTTCTTCTGCTGGACGCTGACCTAGAGGAAAAGGGAAGTAAGAATGGATGTTACTCCCCCATCCAGTTCTTCTTACTCATTGCCCACAAACCTCCCACCCTGGCCCAGAAAAATATACACTCACCATCCTCACATCCCCCCATTGTCTCTTCCATCCACGACACTCCACACATTCATGTGCCATCCACCATGCACACAGTTTACTCACCTGTTTGTCTGGAGGACCGTAGAGTAGCGTGTACTGGGGGAGGACCCCATCCACCAGTTTCTCCAACTCCTCCGCAGTGAAGGCAGGGGCCCTTTCCCCAGACACTGTAGCCATTGTCGCTTCCAGACTCAGGTCACAGCAGCACTTGCAGTGTAGGTCCTCTCCTGTTGAAGGTCAGGTATCAAGTGAGTGAACAGATAGAAAATGGCGGTCACGTCCGTGGTGGTGAGTACCGTCACCACCGGCGTACATCATCATTGGCTCTTGGAACTCAGAGGGCCCAATGATAACCAATGCTGAATTGCGCCGCGGTCTTTGACCGCCTACGGCGACGCTGCACCATACCAGCGCAGTTACCTCATTTCCCCTTGTCCCTCCTTATAGGTCAGGCAGCTGCCATTTCGGGGGGGCACATGGCAGGGCAATTAACTGCGTCACAGCACTTTTGGCCAGGAATACGGACAGACAGCTCCACACACTGATTATATCACGATTGTGCTAAACAGCCTTGTGCAAGCTATGTGGTGTATGACCCTCTACTCACCCTTCTCCTCCATAGGGCACGTCCGCTGGGGCAGATGATGAGATGGCGTCTTCCTTCGGTATACAGACCCCTGGTGGACCTGTCGACAATGGAAGACAGACACATCATTATCACCTACAGACTTGATTGTGCCACAATCCAGGAACTGTGTGCCCAGTTGGAGCCAGACCTGATGTCAGCTATCCGCCATCCCACAGGAATCCCCCATCTAATGAAGGTCCTGTCAGTACTCCATTTCCTGGCCAGTGGTTCCATTCAAACAACAGTGGCCATGGCATCAGGGATGTCACAGCCAATGTTCCCTAACGTGTTGTCCAGAGTGTTGTCTGCCCTGCTGAAACACACGCGCTACATCGTTTGCCCTCAGGTGGAGGATTTGCCCACAGTGAAAGGTGACTTCTATGCCCTGGGACATATCCCCAACATCATTGGTGCCATTGATGGGACACATGTGGCATTTGTCCCCTCCCCCGCAGGAATTAACAGGTGTACAGAAACCGCAAAAGCTACCATTCTATGAATGTGCAGATGGTGTGTTTGGTAGACCAGTACATTTCCCATGTGAATGCCAAGTATCCTGGCTCAGTGCATGACGCTTACATTTTGAGGAATAGCAGCATCCCTTATGTGATGCAGCAACTCCAGAGGCACCGGGTTTGGCTAATAGGTGAGCCCAAGGTCCCAAAACAGTTGGCATAGGTGTCTGGGTATGGGAGAGTCCCTAAGGGTTGGAGGATGTCTAACAGTTGTCCCTCGATATTTGCAGGTGACTCTGGTTACCCCAACCTGTCATGGCTACTGATCCCAGTGCGGAATCCCAGGACAAGGGCAGAGGAACGCTACAATGAGGCACATGGGCGAACTAGGAGGATAATAGAGCGCACCTTCGGCCTCCTGAAGGCCAGATTCCGGTGCCTCCACCTGACAGGTGGCTCCTTGTACTACTCACATGAGAGGTTGGGGTAACCAGAGTCACCTGCAAATATCGAGGGACAACTGTTAGACACATACTAACCCTTAGGGACAACCCCATACCCAGACACCAACTTATACTGTGTGGGGACCTTGGGCTCACCTATTAGCCACACCTGGTGCCTCTGGAGTTGGCCCATTACATATGGGATGCTGCTATTCCTCAAGATAAAGGCGTCATGCACAGAGCCAGGGTATTTGGCATTCACGTGGGAGATGTACTGGTCCACTAAACACACCATCTGCACACTCATAGAGTGATAGCTTCTTCTATTCCTGAACACATGTTCATTTCTCCGGGGGGGGGTACAAATGCCACGTGTGTACCATCAATGGCACTAATGATGTTGGGGATATGTCCCAGGGTATAAAAGTCAGCTTTCACTGTGGCCAAATCCTCCACCTGGGGGAATGCGATATAGCTGCGCATGTGTTTCAGCAGGGCAGCCACACTCTGGTCAACATGTTGGAGAACATTGGCTGAGACATCCCTGCCATGGCCACTGTTGTTTGGAAGGAACCTCTTGCCAGGAAATGGAGCACTGACAGGACCTGCACTAGAGGGGGCATACCTGTGGGCTTGGCGGATAGCTGACATCAGGTCTGGCTCCAATTGGGCACACAGTTCTTGGATTGTGGCATGATCAAGTCTGTAGGTTATGATAATGTGTCTGTCGTCCATTGTCGCAAGGTCCACCAGGGGTCTGTACACAGTAGGATGCCGCCATCTCATATTCAACCTCAGCGGTTGAAGCTTATGGAAGAAAACGGTGAGCAGAGGGTCATATTCACACATCTATTGCACTAATGATGAATTTCTTCCTTTACAGAACCAGTATGTGAATCCGACAATCAGTTTCTATGACAATGTCTGCTGTGACGCAGTTAGGTGCCATGGCCTGTGCCCCCCTGAAATGGCAGCTGCCTGACCTGTGAGGAGGGACAAGTGGAAATGAGGTAATTTGTCTGGCATTGTGCGCTGTCGCAGTAGGCGGTCGATGACCGCAGCTCAACTTCGGATTGGTTATCATTGGGCCCTATGGGTTCCGGGAGCCAATGGCGATGTACGCCAGAGGTGATGGTACACACTGGCGCGGATGTTACCACCATTTTCTCTCTGTTCACTCACTTGCTACCTGACTTTCAACAGGAGAGGACCTACACTGCAAGTGCTGCTGTGACCTATGTCTGGAAGCCGCAATGGCTCATGTGTCTGGGGAAAGGGCCCCTGCCTTCACTGCAGAGGAGTTGGAGAAACTGGTGGATGGGGTACAGCCCAGTGCACGATACGGTCTTCCAGACAAAGAGGTGAGTACACTGTAAGCATGATGCATGGGCCATGAATGTATGGAGTTTTGTGTGTATAAGCCACATGTTGGGGGGGTAGAGGCGTCCTGGCCAGAGTGCAGCATGTAAAGTGGTCAATGTATGTGCGTCAGGGGATGGGAGGGATCTGGGGGGCCATGAGTCTGACGGTCCGGATGGTTGACTAATTCACTTTTTTGCTGTCTTTTCCATGCAGGTCAGCGCCCATCACAAAAAGGGTATTTTGCAAGCCATCACCAAGGAGGTGCGGATCCTGGATGTCTTTGACAGGCAGAGCACCCACTGCCGCAAAAGGTGGGAGGACCTGGGCTGCTGGGCAAAGAAGACAGCGGAGGCCCAGCTGGGGCTGGCCTCCCAACGAGGAAGGGGTGCCTGTCGCACCATGACCCCCCTGATATTCCGCATCCTGGTGGTGGCCTATCCGGTGTTGGAGTTTTGTCATAAAATTGATACCTCACTTGTGTGGGTAGGCCTAGCGCCGCGACAGGAAATGCCCCAAAACACAACGTGGACACATCCCATTTTTTGTCAGAAAACAGAGGTGTTTTTTGCAGAGTGCCTACCTGTAGATTTTGGCCTCTAGCTTAGTCGGCACCTAGGGAAACCTAGCAAACCTGCGCATTTTTTAAAATTAGAGACCTAGGGGAATCCAAGATGGGGTGACTTGTGGGGCTCTGACCAGGTTCTGTTACCCAGAATCCTTTGCAAACCTCAAAATTTGGCTAAAAAAACACATTTTCCTCACATTTCGGTGACAAAAAGTTCTGGAATCTGAGAGGAGCCACAAATTTCCTTTCACCCAGCGTTCCCCCAAGTCTCCCGATAAAATTGATACCTCACTTGTGTGGGTAGGCCTAGCGCCCGCGACAGGAAATGCCGCAAAACACAACGTGGACACATCCCATTTTTTGACAGAAAACAGGTGTTTTTTGCAGAGTGCCTACCTGTAGATTTTGGCCTCTAGCTCAGCCGGCACTTAGGGAAACCTACCAAACCAGTGCATTTCTGAAAACTAGAGACCTAGGGGAATCCAAGATGGGGTGACTTGTGGGGCTCTGACCAGGTTCTGTTACCCAGAATCCTTTGCAAACCTCAAAATGTGGCTAAAAAAACACATTTTCCTCACATTTCAGTGACAGAAAGTTCTGGAATCTGAGAGGAGCCACAAATTTCCTACCACCCAGCGTTCCCCCAAGTCTCCCGATAAAATTGATTCCTCAGTTGTGTGGGTAGGCCTAGCGCCCGCGACAGGAAATGCCGCAAAACACAACGTGGACACATCCCATTTTTTTACAGAAAACAGGTGTTTTTTGCAGAGTGCCTACCTGTAGATTTTGGCCTCTAGCTCAGCCGGCACCTAGGGAAACCTACCAAACCAGTGCATTTCTGAAAACTAGAGACCTAGGGGAATCCAAGATGGGGTGACTTGTGGGGCTCTGACCAGGTTCTGTTACCCAGAATCCTTTGCAAACCTCAAAATTTGGCTAAAAAAACACATTTTCCTCACATTTCGGTGACAGAAAGTTCTGGAATCTGAGAGGAGCCACACATTTCCTACCACCCAGCGTTCCCCCAAGTCTCCCGATAAAATTGATACCTCAGTTGTGTGGGTAGGCCTAGCGCCCGCGACAGGAAATGCCCCAAAACACAACGTGGACACATCACATTTTTTTACAGAAAACAGAGGTGTTTGCTGCAGAGTGCCCACCTGTAGATTTTGGCCTCTAGCTCAGCCGGCACCTAGGGAAACCTACCAAACCTGGGCAGTTTTTTAAACTAGAGACCTAGGGGAATCCAAGAAGGGGTGACTTGTGGGGCTCTGACCAGGTTCTGTTACCCAGAATCCTTTGCAAACCTCAAAATGTGGCTAAAAAAACACTTTTTCCTCACATTTCGGTGACAGAAAGTTCTGGAATCTGAGAGTAGCCACAAATTTCCTTCCACCCAGCGTTCCCCCAAGTCTCCCGATAAAATTGATACCTCACTTGTGTGGGTAGGCCTAGCGCCTGCGACAGGAAATGCCCCAAAACACAACACAGTGCCTTTCTGTATAGCTATATAAACTGATCTACTAAAGCAAAATGCCCCCGCATAATAAAAGCACACAAAGGTAATGCTTTTAAATATATAAGTTCCAGATGTGTGCTCTGCTGTGACTGCCTGCGGTTTTTGTTTTTATTGTTTCAAAAACAATAAAAACGAATCACAGGTTGTCAGGCATGATAGGCCTCCATCCCCCCAGTCCCACTTACCTGGAAAATCTTGCTCTGGAACATGCACGGTGACCCGCATCAGGGTGTGCTGCTGCTCCAGTGTGGGATTGGAGGTTTAGGTTTAAGAGTGCCCTCTCGGCGATGCAAAAGCATGCATGTAGCTTGAGGTCAGAGTCTCATGACTCAGTGACTTGGAGTCACATGCCTGCAATCCTTCACTGACTGCAAGCAGTACCCTTTCCCAGCATGTCACAGGTGACGAGCGGGGAAAGTGTGTTGCCTGCTGCTTGTGAATGTGATGGACAGGCAGTACAGGGAATACAAGGCTAATGCCCTATTCGCCTGGGACTGCTTGTGACATTGATGCTGCTGCCATCATGGTCTCTTCAGACCCCCGAACATTGCAGGCCAGGGCTGGCACTAGGTCAGCTATTAGACTGCATAGGGATTTTTTTTAAAGATGAAAATGTTGAGGGACACATGCTCACTACAGCATGTGTCCCACTCGAAAATACCTGGCTGTCTGACTCTCAATGAGAGGCAGCCGGGCACTTAAGCAGCACCTGAAGGCTTAAAGCCCTTATTTAATAAAATAAAAAAAACTTGTGTGGATGGTAATTGGTCTTTTGCAATTCTATGTCAGGACCGGAGGCGAGGATTAAGCAGTTATTTCTTCACTTTTTATTAAATAGCAGGTTCAAAGTTTAAACAAAAAACACATAACTAACTACATATCCCATGAGTTCGTCTCAATTTCTTTGCGTGTTTAACGAGCCCTCGAGTTGCTTTGCGCTCGGCGTTTGTTTTATTGCACGCTAGGGGTTATTAATAGGAGCCTAGGCTCTCTTCTACCCCTTCAACCTCCCACTGACACCGCGCTGCGGTAAAATTATACCTGGAGCTGGAGGAATGCTCTTCAGCAGGTTTTTGACGCTTGCCAGTGCATCTCTTTCTTTTTCTTTCAGGTTTTGCCTTTTTCTTTGGCTGTTGGCTGACAGGGGGGGCTGCCCTATTAGTTTTCTGGGTGTATCTTCTGTCTAAATCCCCCTCTTGCATAAGGCAGCCTGCGCAGGAACATGATTCCTTTTCCCTCATGTCCCCTGGGGAGGGCCCTTCTCACTGCGTCCTTTGCCCCGGGGTGGACGTGCTGCTTTTGCAGGCTATCGCTCAGGCTCTTGCCCCTATTAAGGAGAGTGTGGCGCAGCCTGCGGAGCAGGTCTCCAAAGGGCCGGGCATGTTTGGGACGAAGGGTGTGGTGACGGCACCCAAGAAATGCGCAAGCGCGACGTGGGGCACATTGGGGTCGTCGAGCTTCCCGCCGATGTCCCCAGCAAGAGTGTGCGCGCGCAGAAGCGCATACCCTTCCGGGAGGGCTCTCTACCCGGCATAATGGGTGAAAAGCTTCACCACCAAATAAACCTTGAGGTGGGGTCACCTAAGGACATCGCAGGTGATTTAGTAGGGGATTCTTCCTCCGGGGAGGATGGCGAATCTGGCCGCCCCTGGCACCCTGGGGTCTCTCTACCGGACCCACAAGATCTGGGGGACTCGGACATGTTCGAGCCCGAAGGTATTTATCATCCTCACTCTTCGGAGTGGCGGCCAGAACAAAAAGTAGCTGATTATGTGGCAAGCAAAATTCGGCAACCGCTGGATAAAGAGGTTGTGGCTCGCCTGAAAGCCGAATGCCCACGCCCTTCTCTACCTGACAGGGTAGCGGCTACCCCCAATATTGACCCCAAAATGTGTACCTTTTTTGCCAAATACGTGAAGGACGCTAAGAAGGGCATCGATCGGTCCTGGCGGGTGGGCCCACAGGGCAGTTTGCCTCTTGGGTAATGCCAATTGTGCCATTTCGGCCAAGAGATGTCGATCCCTGCTTATCAAGATAGATCCCAAATTGGGAGAATTGTCTTCATCGGAGGCTGGGGCGGTTGCCCAGGACCACTTATTTGGGAATCCGTTCATCAAAAAGTTGGGGAACTTCGTTGCTACTTTCTCGGCCCTTGACAAGGCACAATCCTCGATCAAGAAGATTTTTCCAGGCAAGGTTTTTGGGGGGGGGGCGGACGAGGCAGGGGTCACTCTACCGGCTGCCAGTACCAGCAAGGCCCCGGCTCCTACAGATGGCAGGACGGTCGACAAGGAACCTTCTTCCCCAATAGGGGCAAAGGAAAATCCAGAGCGAACAGAACCGCCCGGGGGCAGCCAATGCCCCAGGAGGAACTTCGGGTAAGGATTATCCCTTCTTCCCCTCAAAAACTGGGAGAGAGGTTGCGTTTCTTCAAACACAATTGGGAATTCATAACCTCCGATGCCTGGGTATTGCAGACAGTGTCTGGCTTTCACATCGAGTTTTGGGGAACTCCAATTCAGGAGAAACTGCCCACTCCTCTCGTGTTTTCAGCAGCGGATTCCGCCCTTGTAGATTCCGAGGTTCAGGAGCTCCTTCGCAGAGGAGCTATTTGCACTTCGGCTCTTCACCCCAGAGGTTTTGTGAGCAATCTTTTCCTGGTGGAGAAGAAGGACAAGGGGTTTCGCCTGGTGATCAACCTTTGTTCGTTCAACGACTGGGTGATCTACAGACATTTCAAAATGGAGGGTATACACCTGCTCAGGATATCCTCCTACGGGGGATTGGATGGTCCGTCTGGACCTCAAGGATGCGTATCTTACGGTACCAATTTTCCCACCTCATCGCCGGTTCCTTCAGTTTCTGTGGAAGGGACAGGTGTTTGAATTCACATCTCTCCCCTTCGGTCTGGGGTCGGCTCCTTGGTGCTTTACCAAGCTGCTAAAACCGGTGGTGGAGTTTCTCCGTTCTCTGAGGACTCGCCTCATCATTTATCTGGACGACATTCTCCTGATTGATCAGTCCAGGTCGCAACTTATATCCAATGCGAACATGACTATTGCGCTCTTCCAGGACCTGGGGTTTGTGATCAACCACCAGAAATCGGAGCTGCTACCTTCGCAGTTGATGACCTTTCTGGGGTTCCTCATAGACTCCCAGTTGGCTTCTCTCAGTCTTCCAACTCCAAAGATCTCCAAGATCAAGAAGGAGTTAAGGAAGGTTTTGAGGCGAGACAGGATTTCTCTTCGGCAACTTGCCAGAGTGGTAGGCCTGCTCTCATCGTCGATTCAGGCCGTTTTTCCAGGCCCTCTTCATTACAGGGCTCTCTGGCGCCTCAAAGTCCATCATCTCCGGCACGGTCTGACATACTCCTAACTGGTGTTTCTCACTGAGGAGGAGAGGACGGAGTTGCAGTGGTGGCTGGACCACATGGAGGAATGGAATGGCAGGGCCATTTTCGGGGCCTCCCCAGACTTGGTGATAGAGTCAGATGCCAGCCGTCACAGATGGGGAGTCTGTTGCGGGGACATCTCATTCGGAGGACGGTGGACTCCTTAAGAAATCGACATGCACATCAACTGTCTGGAGCTCCTAGCTGGCTCAAATCCCTGACTCAGGACAGAATCTCCTGCGTAGTCCTTCTTCGGATGGACAATGTGTCAGCTGTGCAATACATCAACCGCCTTGGGGTACTCCGTCAAAGGCCTTGGCGGAGCTGGCGAAAGACTTTTGGCATTTTTGCCTTGAGAATCAGATCTCCGTCATGGCGGAGTATCTCCCGGGTTCCCAGAACACTCTGGCGGATTGGAACTCCAGGTTCCTGTCGGACTCCAGCGACTGGCAGCTGGATCCAGCGATTTTTCGAGCACTCATGGAACGGTGGGGCCTGTGTTCAGTGGACCTTTTTGCCTCCAGATGGAACGCCCTTCTACCTCTGTACTTCAGCTGGCGCCCGGATCAGGGAGCAGCGTCGGTGGATGCGTTCCTGCAGAACTGGAGTTCATACCAGGGGTATGCGTTTTCCCCTTCCTCCTGATTCCAAGAGTATCAGCCCAGGTACATCGTCAGGAAGCGACAGTGGTTTTAATAACTCCTCTGTGGCGTTCCCAGGCATAGTTCCCGTCTCTCCTGGAGCTCTCGTGCGACTTCCCAATCAGTGATCCGGATTGTCCTTCGATGCTTCGAGACCCGACAGGACAATTCCATCCTCTGGTCCTTCAGGGCCATCTATCTTTGGTGGCCTGGAATATTTCAGGTCTCAATGGCAAGATTGTCGACTTTCGCAAGAAGCTAAAGACTTCATCGCTCAGGCCTGTGCTCCAGGGACTTGTAAGCGGTACAGGTCCGCGTGGAATAGATGGGCTTGTTAGTGTATGGTCAGGTATACCGATCCCATGGGGGCCCACATTACAGATATCCTGAATTTTTTTGCGGAACTAGCAAGTGCTGGTCTGTCTTATTGCACGTGAATTCCTTTAGGTCGGCCATCTCGGCGGGTTACCTCCATTTCGACAACCACCCAGAGGGGGAGCACCCCTGGGTATGTAAACTCCTTAAGGGTATCAGACTTTCCAGACCTCCCCTAGGTACTCAGAGTTATGGGATGTCAACTTAGTTCTTCGTCTGTTTTCCTCGTGGCAGGACAATCAATATCCTTCTAGGAAAGGATTATCAGCTAAACTGGCTATGCTACTGTGTCTCATTTCATGCAAAAAGGTATCGGACATCAGAGCATTAGATGTTTCGGATAGAGTGTTTTCTCCGGAAGGAGTTACTTTCACTATTTCGCGAAGGAGCAACTGCAATACCAGGTCGGTATCATATTCTGCGTTCCCTTTCGCCCCCAAACTTTGTGTAGTGCGGTGCCTAAAGGCCTACGAGGAAATGACAGCTGAGGTTCGTCCTCCGGGGGAGCATCAGCTGTTAATTTTTTTGAAGAAACCTTTTAAGGCGGTCTCCTCCCCTTCCATTGCCAGGTGGGTCAGATGGATCTTGGCTGAAGCCGGTATCAGCATACAGGTTTTCAGAGCACACTCGGTTAGAGGCGCCATGGCTTCCAAGGCCATTCAGGTAGGAGGTAGGTTGGAAGACATCATGAATGCGGCAGACTGGTCCTCTGAATCGGTTTTGAAGAAGTTTTACTTTAAACCGATACACGAGGCAGCCTCTTTGGGGGTAAGTAAGCTTTGAACTTGCATGATCCTTGCCTTCGGTCCTGACATAGAATGAGAAATTTCCTAGCTATCGCGAAGGAAAGTTTCAATTCTATTAAGGACACTGAGGCGAGGATTACCCCACCCTACACGTGTCACGTGTTTTTCCCACCCAGAGGTTCGTTGGAGCTTGTACGGAGGTGGTATTTGTTGTTTTTGGTTTGACATGTGCATGCGTATATTTCTAGACTGTTTATGGCTGTAAGTGATCATATCTGGAATACTCTGCAATGGTTGTTTTCTTGAGTTTGCTATGGTTCAAGACACTAGCATATCTTTGACTCTACAGGTTTTCTTTTTTTCTTTAAAGTTGGTGAATGTCTCATCTTGGTTATGACTGGTTTAACATTTCATATTTCTCCGTAGGATCTGAGGCAGCGGCCACTTGAGGAACCAAGGTTCTCTTTCGCAGTGAAGACGAGGGAGAGTGACGTGGTCGAGGACATTTTATACTGTTGATAGTAACGGAACCTTATTGGACAATGGTTGCTATGGAAGCAGACTCATGGGATGTGTAGTTCGTTATGTGTTTTTTGTTTAAACTTTGAACCTGCTATTTGATAGAAAGTGAAGAAAGAACTGCATAATCCTCCCCTCTGTGTCCTTAATAGAATTGAAACTTTCCTTCACAATAGCTAGGAAATTTTGCATTACCATTCACATCACTTGAAAAAAGCCAGGGGTGGTGCAGTGCCACCCACCATTGGCAGCTGCTGCTGGCAGGTGGGTCCCATCATTTTGCCTTACACCACTGCATACATGGCAGCATTTTAGAGTAGGCAAGTGGGATATTTAAAAAAATGAAGTTGGTGATAATGTATTTTTCCCATTTACTTTTTTAAATAAAACTCCGAATTGTGTTTCGCACTCAGAAATTAGCAGGCGGGAAACCAGCTTGAAATCGGTTGTTTCCCGCCTGAATCGGGAGGGTTGACATGTATTCCACTGCAATAGATACGTCACCACATCGCCTTTAAATAAAAGACTCGCGATTTTCAAGAGTAAAAAAATGCCTTTCAACTACCTACAAATTACCCTCTCAGCAGCGCGCGTCTCTACCTATTTGCAAACGTTGGCATGAAGGACTGCCGAACCTCTCGAATTACACACACACACGCGTTGTACCATGCGAGTTTGCTTTTGCAACTGTCCACACCTTTGGCCGGTCTAGTCACCGTCCTAAACCACCGCTCCGCGTATACCAAATTAACATCCTTGTTCTATCAATATAGTGGTTCCTACGATTTCCCCTTTCTATTAGCTTCTTTATTTTCCCCAACTCACAGCCCCTCCCCGCGTGAACGTCATTCTCGCGATGCCGTCCTCAATTGGCTCTCCTGCTTTCTCCTTCCGGGTCCTTTCCCGCGAGATTTGAAATCTCTTACTAGACAGTGAATCTTGGGTCACGCATGCGCGTGTTTAGGACGCCGAAGTAATAATAGTAAAAGATCCTAAAGTGGTGTGAAAGTGCGGCAAGTGAATTAATTCAATTGCGTTCAGTGCCCAGATACTCTTAGCGTTCGAAATGCCGATCCGTGCCTTGTGCACCATCTGCTCGGATTACTTCGATAACGTGAGGGAGGTTGCCGCGATTCACTGCGGTCACACATTCCACCATTGCTGGTAAGTGAGGGGCGATATTTTCCGACGTAAGTGGTGCCTCAGACAGGAATGCTTAACACAAGTGATAGTTACTCCCCATCATTAAGGCTTACTTGACAAGGGTGGGGCCCTTAACCATGATTACTGCGAATAAGAGCACTCTGCAGCGGGAGTGACAGCACTTCATGTCTCTTAACGTTGTTAGAAGTAAGTGTCGTCCCTCCCGTCTGTAGTGGTAAGTTGGCACTTTTCACCAATGAGGATTTTTCTCGGAGTGTGGGGACACTCAGTGGTCACGGGTCACCTGTGGTAGAGCTAGGTATTTACCACTGGCACCGAAGCATGGTAACATTAAGAGATACGTTTTTTTCAGGTTTCAGAATGAGTAGTTAGATTAACGCTGATGTCACTGGCAATTTAATCATACGACCCATTCCTTTGTCATGTTATCAGAGTCAATTCTGGAATATTCTCTGGGCTGAAGTCTGTGATGACATCTGTTTTTTTGATCAGTTATTCTGGTCTGTTCCTGAGAAATAGTAAATCATAGATGGTGGAAATATGGGGGGTTCATATCTTTCCTAAAAGTAGACCAACCGGCCCTTTGAGGTGTAACGCAAATATGAGGTATCTTCCAAAATGCCTTGGTGGCCCCTACATATTGCTGCCAATAATGTATTTTGCGATACTTCTAAAGAGCTGAGAGCGCTGAGAATTATTCTAAATTTATCATATACTCCGCATTTTCAGTAGGGGATCTTTTAAAGGAGCTGGAAAGGAAAGCTACAATTTCAGCATCAGTATGTAAAATCTATTAACTTAGTAAATTCTCAGGAGTCAGTAGAGGGTTGTACTTGGAAGTTTTAAAGTTTTATTTCTCATAAGTTTCAATTTTTTTCCTTTATTAGTCAAAATGATTTACAGAACATTGCATAAAGCGTGCCCCATATTCTAATCATTATTCTAGTATTCTAAATCAGTTAAAATAAATCATTTTAGTCAGAAAAAAGCAGAAAGGAACAAACGTCTTAAGAGGAAGTCTAGCCAGTGAAGCTCTCAGTACTCAGAATATTGTAACAGTGTCTAATAGACAATAGTCTACGTAGAGAGCAACGTCTGTTTGGCAGTCATAACCTCTGAATGCTGAGTGTGTGAGGGGGAATTATCTTTTTTTTTTTTTCCCCTGGGACACTTAATAATCAAATTGCGAAGAAAACAAGTTTTATAAAATTTTCAGATAAATCATTCGGTTAACCAATCAGCAGGCGAGAAAACCGCAAGACAGGAACAGTTTCCCTCAAGATAGTAACTTCTAACAAAGATACAAACAGTAAAAGTTTTGCTCAAAATGTTCCATTAAAGATTTTCACATCCATCTTGGTCATTGAAGTTTTTTTTTTTTTGTATATGATATCCTCTTCTCTCTCACACATCTTTACAGTAAAAGCCTATTCGTAAAGAAGCACGTTTTCAGAATAGTCTTGCAGGTTTTAAGATTCCAGTGCATGTCAAGACGGTTAAAAATAGAATAATGTAGCTTTCTTTGTTAGCATAGGAAGCTTGCTTCATGTAAAGGTCATGCAAAAGTCACAATATAAACATTTCTGCGGAGTTAAAGCTGTTTAAAATTTGTCAACGTTAGTGTTGTGTGTGAGTTAATTCTTAGATTATAGAATGTGGAGGCCGGTGACACACTAGGATTCGAGCGTCCCTGATGCTGGAATCCTCCTGGTGTCAGTTGAGCCTGGAGGTGCTGAGGAAGCGGACCTGTTCCCTTGTTACCGTGCTGGTTATCGAATAAAAGGAGTTTCTCTTACCGGTGACTCTGATCCGATCTTTCCACCATTACTTCAATCTGGCGACGAAGGTGGGAGAATCACTGGAAGCACTGACTGCTTGGTTTCAGCTTCCACTTTCCATTGGGATCCTAAGTGCAAGGGATTAGCACCGCTGTTGGATTGGCGTCACTCAGGTTATTTTTTTTTTCTTCCTGTATTTTTTTTGGGGGGTTTGTTTTGTAGAGACGTGCTGGGCGGTGGCGTGCGCGCGCACGGACCGTTGATTGACTTGTTGGCGCGAGTTGCTGCTCGAGCGTTGTCTCCTAGGCAACGGAGACGCGTTAATACGCTCGAGTGCAATTGACGGAGACGCGTCAATACGCTCGTCCTGTAGGCGCGTGTTTACACTCACGTGTTTTCTCCTAGGCAACGGAGACGCGTTAACACGCTTAAGTGCAATTGCAAGTTGCGCGATGTTTATTTGGCAACAGAGACTCAAGGTATCGTAGAGACACTCTGAACAGATACATATTCTACACGCTGTTGCGTACAACGTTTTTTTTTGGTGGCTGATACGGCTGTTTTTGCTCAAACAGAAGTAAAGTATACTACAAACACGACAATTAGATATATATACATTTATTTTATTTTTTTCAACTTTAAACAAGGGAACAGGTCAAGAAGATCCTCGAATTAGAAACAGTTATTGTTGAATCCGCATACCTAAGTGTGGGTGATATGGCGCAGCCCAATTTCACGATTGTTCCGCCACAAGCATTTTGGGCTGCTGGGAATAATCCATCGGTAAAATGGACAGAATGGAAAGATTATTTCCTGAACTATATAGGAGCTATAGATCTTGAAAACAGGATGCCTGCAGAACAAAAGAAAAGACTCTTACTACATTCGTTGGGACCTATGGGTTTGAAAACGTACAACAAAATGCAGAAGAGCCCTATAAGTGGAGATGTTTGTGTTTTTGGTGTGGCTATGCAAGACTTGGATAAATACTTTGCACCCAAAGTTTGCATTGGAATTATTCGTTACAAATTTTTCCAAAGAAAACAGGAGAAGGGTGAATCTGTTGACGACTATGTGGCAGACTTGAAGAAATTGGCCCTTGATTGTAAGTTTGGTTCAATACAAGATGATTTGATAAGAGATCAAGTGGTCATGCACAACACCAATCAATCCATTCAAGAGAGATTATGGATTAATGGTGACTCCTCATTGGAGGAAATTGTGGCTATTGTAAGGAAAGCAGAGATTTCTGAACGGTGTGTTTCAGAATTAAAATCGGCCGAGGGGAGCTTTGACAACATCTGCAGGATAAATAATCGTAGAACAGTGAAGGAACAGAAAACACCACAAAGTAATGACGGTGAAAAAGGTGTTACAGATGTGACAGCAAGGAACATTTAGCGTATGCTAAATCATGTCCAGCTTTGAAATTGAAATGTAGTAAATGTGGCATTGTGGGTCATTTTGCAAAGGTATGTAGGAATAAAAAGAAAATAGTTAAATGCATAATAAATGGCAATGCTCACGTAGGAATTGAACACCAAGAATATGATGACTTGGAATCTAAAGAGGATACTGCAGATGGAAACTTTATTTTGAACATAACAGACGCTGAAAAAAAAGGGAAACCAATGTGTGATATGGAAATAGGTGGAATTCCAATCACTATGTACGCAGACTCTGGCTCACCTTTCACTATAGTCAATGAGGATATATGGAATAAGACATTTGTGAATAAATTAGGTGAGAAACTTTTGCAACCTGATGTGCGACCTGAAAGCTACACAGGAGAGAAGGTTGATCTTGTTGGTTTTAGATGGTTAAAATTCTCTTTTAAAAATAGGTGTGCCAGAGGAAAATTGTATGTGTCAAAAAGGGGACCATCAGTTCTTGGATGGAAGGATCAAGGACAACTTCACATGATCTTAGATCCTAACAGCAAGGAAAAAGTGTTGATAGTAAGTGATGGGCATACCCTGTCTATGGAAATGTAGAGGAAATTTCCCAGGATCTTTGGAAAACCTTTAGGAAAATTGGTTGGTTTTGAGCATAAAATTGTATTAAAAATGGACGCTGTACCAAAAATCCATAAGGTGAGACCTGTACCCTTGATGATAAGGGATGAAGTTGCAAAAGAATTGGAAAAGCTGGTAGGGATGGATGTGATTGAACCTATAGAAAGTGCAGAATGGTTATCACCAGTGGTTATTGCTCGACGCAGCAATGGGAAAATTCGCTTATGTGTCGATTTAAGATATTTAAATGACAATATTGTCATCGACCGCTTCCCATTACCTAAAATTAATGAAATGGTTTCAAATCTTAAAGGCGCAAGTTGGTTTTCAACAATTGACTTATCAGCCGCCTATCATCAGATTCCCTTGGAAAATGGATCAAGGAAGATGACAGCTTTCATCACACCTTTCGGTTGTTACCAGTATAAAAGGATGCCATTACTAGCGTCTGCAGCTGCAGTTTTTCAAAGACTCATGTATAAGTTATTTGGAAAATCCTTGGGAGTTATGTGTTTCCAGGATGATATTTTGGTGTTTGGGTGTGATCAGAAAATGCATGATGAACGATTGGAACATGTTTTAGGGGTGTTGGAAAGTAAAGGTTTGACTGTCGAATTGAGCAAATGCAAGTTTGCCAGGAGAAGTGTAGAATATTTGGGGCATGAAATCAGTGGTGAGGGAGTGAAACCGAAAGCATCATTGGTTAGTGCCATTGTTAATGCAGCAACTCCAATTTCAAAGGAAGATGTGAGGTCATTTTTGGGAATGGCTGAATTTTGTGCGAAATTTATCCAAAATTTTGCAGGAAAGGTGTATAATTTAATACTCCTGCTGAAAAAGAATACTCAATTTGTATGGAGTGATGTATGCGAAAGGGAATTTTTGAGTGTGAAGGATGATTTAAGCAAGGTAATGAAGTTAGAAAGTTTTGATCCTGACTTGAATACTGTAGTGACTACGGATGCTAGCAATAAAGGTCTAGGCGCTGTGTTGTCCCAGAAAGGGAAAGATGGAAGGGAGAGGATTATTTTATTCGCATCTAGATCACTCTCGCCTTCAGAGGAGAAGTACTCTGTCATTGAAAAGGAGGCGTTAGCATGTGCTTGGGCTTTAGAACACTTTCGTACATTTATTTGGGGTAAGAACATCACTATCCAGTGTGATCATAAGCCTCTGATTAAGCTTCTCACATCAGAAGGTAGTGTGATGGCTTCTGCGAGAATTTTAAGATTATCTATGCGTATGAAGGATTTTTTATATCGAATTGTGTATGTTCCTGGGAAAAACAATCTGATGGCAGATTGTTTATCTAGGCTTCCATGCCCTCTAGAAGGTTGTGTGGATGATCCTTGGGAAGACTATAGTGTTGCTCTGGTACATGACACTGGGAATTCCACGTTTGATAAGGATTTGTGGTGTAAGGAAATGGAAGAAGATTTAGATTTGCAAATGGTGCGGAAATTTGTCCTGGAAGGTTGGCCTAAGAAAGATCTACTTACAGAGCAAAATAGACACTTCTGGGAAGTTAGGCATGAACTTTCTGTTGAGAACAATTTCATAATGAGAGGAAATAAAGTAATTCCACCACATGGTATGAGAAATATTGTTTTGGATCTGTGCCATGAAGGTCATTTTGGTGTTGTTCGCACTAAGTCAGTGGTTAAAGATTTGTTTTGGTGGCCGGGGGTGGATAAAGCAGTTGAAAGGTTTGTAAGGTCATGTGAAGTGTGTTCTTCAGCAGACAAAACTTTGTGTACTTTGAAACCTCCTATGGATCAAAAATTATTACCAAAGCAACCATGGGAATGTGTAGCTGTCGATTTGTTTGGTCCTGTTGGAGATGAGCAAGAGTATGTGGTAGTCCTTATTGACCTATTTTCTAAGTGGCCAGAAATTGGTATAGTAGAGAAGGCAGACACGGGTTCTGTATTGGAATTTATGGACAAGGTGTTTCTGTCGGAGGGAATTCCTACGAAATTATTGAGTGATAACGGTGTGCAATTTGTCTCGAGTACGGCTAAGATGTATTTTGAAAAACTGGGTGTCAAACACAAAACTACGTCTTTGTACAACCCCATTGGAAATGGTACAGTTGAGAGATTCAATAGGGTCATTAAGAGTGTTATTCAAAGCTCTATGAATACTTGTGCTTGGCACACAGCTGTGTTCAAAGCGATGTGGGCTTACAGGATTACTGAGAATCCAACAACATGTTTGAGTCCTTTCGTCATTATGAGAGGTAGAAAACCCAGGGGTAAGCATAATCCTGCGTGGTTGTTTGGTGCTGGTGTGGAGAATTGGTCACTGGAATTTGTGAGAAATAATTTGGACAAATCCCAAGGAAAAAATAAGGTGTACTATGACCATTCTCATCATGTTAAACCTGTCAAAATTGCTGTGGGTGATTGGGTACGTGTTAGGAAGCCTTTTAAAGTAAGAAAGAATGAGAGCCAATATTTTGATCCTGCACAAGTGAGGGAAGTGTTGCATAATGCGGTTAGATTGAGTGATGGTCGAGTGTGGAATTTGAAACGTATTGCTTTATTCAAGAATAAGCATTGTATTAGGCAAGATGGGATGGGTTTTAGGAATGAAGAAGGATGGTCTGATTGGTTGGAAGATGAGTTAATTGGCACCTCTGCTCCTTCTGAAGTTTCGAAGGGTGTTTGCTTAGACACCTCTTCACCTTTGGGAATTTTGGAAGGAAGTTGTTCTCTTCCTGATGATGATTTTGACGGAGGGGTGAGACTGAGACCTAAGGAGAAGAGGAAAGTAACCCATCCAAGTTGGTTGAAGGATTATGTGTTAGGGTATATTGCTGCCTCATACACGGCCTCCGGATAATTGTAATGGGAATGTCCTTCTTCTTATGTTTTATCATTATATGTTTGTTTTATGTGTATTTTAATTTATTGTTCCAAGTTATTTATTTGTATTTACGGAAGGGGATGTGTTGTGTGTGAGTTAATTCTTAGATTATAGAATGTGGAGGCCGGTGACACACTAGGATTCGAGCGTCCCTGATGCTGGAATCCTCCTGGTGTCAGTTGAGCCTGGAGGTGTCGAGGAAGCGGACCTGTTCCCTTGTTACCGTGCTGGTTATCGAATAAAAGGAGTTTCTCTTACCGGTGACTCTGATCCGATCTTTCCACCATTACTTCAGTTAGCAAGTGAAGCAAATGTGGGTCATGCAGAGTTTAGAAAGGAAAGTGCATGGTTAAAATACAGCTTTTGGTTAGGCCTAGATTTCACTCATATGGGTCATTAATTCAATTAATTTAATTTTTAATGTAATTTGTAACAGTGGAAACATACCCAAAATCACTGTAGCATTCTACAGGCTTAGAAATACTCATAAAGTCAGTGAGTGATAGGAGAGGTAGTTGGTTATTGGACTATTATTGCATTGTGATTTAGTATTCTTTAAAGACGTGTGTCTTCAAAGCTTTCCTAAATTGGAGAAGAATTGTGGTGGTCCTGAGGGATACAGGTATTTTGTTTGAGATCCTGGGTGCACAGATGGAAAAGGCCACCTGACCGTTTTCTCTTTTTTACATTTATTCTCTAATGCAATGGTTTCCTGGCTACAGGTTTGATGAGAACCCCTGTCAATGGTGAACCTGTCTGCATGATAAGCAGGGGTGCTGGTCTTGATGACTTTAATGATGCAGCTGTCCTTGAAGATAATGTGGGCTTGCAAGAGGAGCCAATGAAGTATCATCAGAGTGTGGGTGATGTGATTATATTTTTTCAGCCTCTTGGTTATATGTGCTGCAGCATGTAGGTTGCCCTCAAGGGGGCCCAGTATAGAGGAGGACATAAGCAGTGCATTACCTTTATCCTAAAGCAAGAATATGGGGGCTTGAACAGCCGCTCTGAAGTTGCTTTCAGGAAGAAACAATTTGATGTTCTTTACAAGCTAGTACCAGGCCTTCTTTATTTTTTGGCATAGTGATCCATAAGGGTGAGGTTGATGCCCGGGGTGAATCCAGATGACTTGACATTCAGTGCAAGATTGTGTTTGAAGCTGTCAACTTTCATATAATTGAGCCAACTTTTGTACTGTTTTTTGTTTGTTGTTCTTGGCAATTAACACAAACTCTGTCTTGGTTGGGTTCAGTTTCACATAGGGCCTGGTGTAGAAGTATTTATTTATTTTTTAATGTGCAATTTTGGTAAAATGTTTTTAAAATTAGTGATTTTAATGATGTATTATCGTAACCGATGAACTAATCATATTGCACTTAAATGATTTCATTTGTTTAGAAATATGATTAATAATATAGTATAGTTATGCCACAGTTTCATGAGAGGAAATTTATTTAAAATGAAACATACTTTCTAGTGTTCTTTTCATCTTGCTCATCTCAGTCCCTCACACACCCCAATCAGAGATTCGCTCCAAGTCTTCTCTCTTCAGTTTCCGCAGAGCATCCTGTGCTAGGGCTTAAAGGGCTATTGTATTAGAAAGCTTGTATTGTGAGAAACTTTCCATTGTGTACCACTGGAAGTTCTGTTGCAGGCGTACAAAAGAACACAATTCTGTGAGCTTTTTTGAGGAATGTTTCATATTATATTGTATACTTCCCGAGTGCAGTTGTTGAAGAGGCAAGCAGATTTCCCTTATCGTATAAAATGGGTTAGTGTTAAGATGTTTTAATAATTAAGTTGTTTTTTATTTGTCAGTGCGATCTAACCATGATGATACCAAGCTGAATTTGCAGTTTTTGCTAATTGTTATGCATAAATTGTGTATAAAAACCCATGTTTTTGAAGGTTTGGCAGCAACTTCTCATTTTCCTGCTGAGATTTTGGCTAATTATTTTGATACTTTCTTTTCCTTACTTGGAATGCTGTCTCCACTCTTCATGAGTTTGACATTTAGAATCTATAGATATTTAACTCCTAAAATGGAAATTTTACTATCATTTATGATTATGTATTCTGTATCTGAGTTTTATGGTAACTTATGTATTTTTTTGTATTATTTAACAGTTCTGTAATAAATCTCCTTACATTTAATTTTGATCTAGAACCCATTTCTTGTCGTCCCAGTGTCTATTTTGGATTTTACTCCTCTGAATTGAGATTAACAGTGAGAGTAGTTTCTTGCCGCTAGATCAACAAGAGATCAGAGCTGAACTATCTGAGGTAAAAACTAGGCTACATAAAATATTGGGGTTCAGTGAAATATTGTGATTTGGGGTCCCTCACTGGCACCCAGGTATGTATGATACACATGCATTGTTAGAGGCGTTTGATGTCTTTACATATTTCCGTCACTGAAGTATTTATTTCCTTTGCATGATTGCACACTGCAGCTGTCATCCCTTGAACACAAACCATACTTTTCTTATCCTTATCATCTGCACCGAAACATCTGAGTGGGTATTTGCGGAAAACTTCTCAGGATTCCTCCTAGTGGCGGACACTACTCTGGTCTCATGAGGAAACTAACACATGGTCATGACACATTCTAATCAAAGTGGATCGATATTGTCAATGTTTTTGATTGTCCACATGTAATAAATACACATCAAATATTGTTTCTGACCTTTAGCTAGTCAGATAACACTTCCCAGTAATATCCATGTAATGTCACCTATAGTAACACTCGGTGCCTCCGTGGGCACATACCTTTCAAAGATCTACTAGGTCATGTCCATTTCGGAGATTAGAGTTCATCTATGAATAGCACCAACTCTTGCTTACCCAAGGCTTGTCTATTCTCTGCAGACTTCCACCTTTTGTCATTGGACACTTTCCAGGCTTTACCCACAGCAGCACCAGGAACAAGTCCCAGCAAAGTCAGATTAGTCTTTTCCACTTTGAGGGCAGGGACGTCTCTCCACGTCTTTCTTTGGACTGAAGCTTCTCCTTCAAGTGTTCAAGGAGGAGGTCTCTGTCAGCAATCAGCATAACACAGCATTTCTCTGGACAGTGAGCCCCAAAGGAATTTGATCAATCCTCCAACTCTCATTAAACGCAAAGTAACTGGCAGCTGCGTAGACTCTTTAGACTGTATCTTGGGTAAGGAGGTTGGAAGGAGAGGCACACAATTTAAAGCACAAACTGCCTCATTCTCTCAGACACTTAAGTTCTCTTTGTAATAGAGTCCAGACACCACTGAAAGCTTTCCCTTTTTGTAGTGTTCTGTGCCTTAAATGCCCTTCCTCACCTAGGTTCCAGGTTGTCCAAAGTGAATTTACTTGTCTTTGGTTGTCTAATGGATGCCTTATGACTGTACAGTCCCCTAGAGGGACTGTCCTCTTCCCTTTCTCCTAAATTCCCTTACAGTCTCAATCTGTGCTTTTTGACTAAAAAGGCTTTCTGGTGGGAGGAGCTTTGGGACATACATTACTCATGTATTGTTTGGTGTGAAACCTTTTCTCATCTGATTAATTCCAACATACCTTGTGCCTTCATGTGGAGTAGTCTACATTTTAAAACCGTTGGGAGATGTTCCAACTAGTTCTGTGTTGCTTCTCCAGAATAGAGATGGCCTCCACTGGACCAGATGCACCCTCAGTGTATGCTTGTGCTAATAGTGCAGTGTGCCGACTGCGCAGTGTCATTAGGAGTATGGCTATTATTGGCAGTTTATTCCAAGTGCAGTGCCGCAGTCATTTTTACATGTATACATGGGATGTGTCTACATATCTCTTGCTAAAATCAGCACAGCATCACATAAAGAGAATTCTGTACTTCCCTGTGTGTGCTTGTATTTCTGATACTTGTCAATAGATTGCCTTTGCTCAAAGGGCCCTTCATTAATTGCCTGTAGATGTCACTTAAGAAGTCTCGGGGTTTTTGGACTACATTGTCTCATACTGTAGTGTTACTGATACCGAGAGTTTTGAGATATATGTTTTGCTTTCTGTAATGTTATGGTTATAATGTAGTATCATTAACCACTGCTATTGCACACCATTGTTTATATATGTTGTCTTTGTTTTAGTAGTATTATTATTACCTTTGTATGGATACCCACCACACTTTATTACAAGAGCAAGGTGTGCATGGACTGCCATGATCACTGTGGGCACCAGAATCCCAATCTCAAGTACAGTGTGTTATTGTAGGCATGAAACTTATCTCCTAAATAGGTGAGTTTAGTGGTCTTCATTTGGGGTGTAGCTTGAGCGACGCCTACACTCCTGAATGAAACCGTGTACGCCTATTAGTATATTCAACACAGTGCAGCTGCATACATACTCGTACTGTGTTCATGGAATGTTCAGGCGGTGATCAGCTGATGATGGGGTTGCTGTGCTCAGTGAGGTGCCAGGAACCTGACGCGTCTTGCCACACAGGACACATATACATCCAAACTGTCTCATCCTATCAAATGTTGACTTGCCATAGTGAGTAGACAAGGTGTGTTTTTGAAGCCATAATTGTTCTGCATGTGTTTTGTTCTTGGCTTGCTTATCTTTCTGTGTGTATGCTCAGTCTGGGGTGGGATGAGGAAAGAACTAAAAATAAACCGTCTCTGGCATGACTGATTATCTACCCCCCTAAAGGGTCTTTCTCAAGAGAAGATATGAGAGGATTCATGGGACACCTGTATATTTGCTACACACCACACAGCAGATAGTTTTTTCCCATTATCTAGGAGCAAATGGGGCTCTACCAGGTTTGACCAAAACCAAAATATTGATGCTTGTCATCTAAATTACTGTGGCACTTTAAGTGAGGCCTATAGTTTATTTATGCATAAGTGGTAACCTTTATGCAGAACATTGGAACCCTTTCTTGACCTCCAGAAAGTGCTCGGACAGTTCTGTTTGTTGTGTAAATCTGTTTTTATTACACTTTTCTAGCTCCTTGTTTGTCCTGCCATTTTGGTTTTAAATGAAGTTCTAAACTTTTAGCTTCAACTTGACCATTATTGAGCTTTGTAAATCAGCTGAACATCACTAAGCATGCTGTTTTGATTGCCACCTAGTTGACTGATACCTGCCAAGGAGATTTACAGCTAGAACCAGTCAAGCCTCATTACAGTTTGAACCAATATGATGTTCTTTCCAGAACAGCAGCCTGTCAACATCAGAGTTGTAATAAAGAATTAAAATGTTCAGTTATCTCCGAGAACATGTCTGCAATAAGAGACATGCTGCTGGTGATGATAACTTTAGAAAATACTTTCCTGTGCAAAAGGTGGAGTGTGTACAGGTAAATGTGCCTCTACTGCTACAATTGCTTGGAATAAATTAGACCCTGAAAACATTCTTTTCCGTTTGTTTATATATCATGTATTAACTGTTCCATGTCTATGAAAATTCCATTGTGCTGACAGATTTCACAATTTTCTGTACTAGTTTAAAAAGGTTTGATTGAACGAAATTTGTTATACAGAGTAACTTTTTCATTGGCAATAAATATACAATTGAAAGGCATTTTATTACTTCCTTATATTTAATTGAGACAAAAAAATGTTGTCACTAATGCACATTCATGCAGGGAGATGCCTCTACACACAAGATTAAGTGAAGGAAAACTACAAAGAGCAACTCTTTCAGATGGTGTCACTACCCATGGGAGCACATATCTGTTTCTTTTAAATAGCTTCCTGGGCCTCTTTAAAAAAAAAATAAAATAAAAAAAAAAAACATTCAACTGCCACGCATTTCAATGAGAAATTAATAAAAGCCTTTGAGATCTACCAAAATGTTAATATTTTAATATTGAGGTGAGTGTGTCGGTTGCTTAAGTAAAGTGTGTAAAAGGGGTTTTGGGTAGGACCCTCTCGTGCATTATTTTTAGCCCATTTAAAATATATTATACCACAAATGACTAAAAACCAGTACTTCAACAGGCATTTTGTTTAAACCAGCTGGTCTAATTTCTGCATTAACACCCCAATGTTTGTTTACTTTAGCCTTCTTCATAGAAATAGCTTTAACCCCTTGTCTGATGAATTTTCCACTGCCACTTTGCTTGACGGTCACCCCTAGGGGGGGTCTCAACAAGCATTGCTTTTGCAGTGAGTCTAGCATCTGGCACCTCTTTAAAGTTGAGTGTTTTTAGAAAGACTATCAAGCCACCCTCCCCTGGAGCCGTTTTTGAACTGTTTCTTTCTGTTTACATCCATAGATTACATACCATTGCAAAAAAATCTCCACCTGCGATATTCCTTAATCTAAACAAAAACATTGGCTAAAGGAAAAAATGTTGTCTTGGTCTCAAAAAAGTATTGGTTGCCATGGTACTCCCTGGCACTGAAGGGAACTACTTTGTGTAATGTTGTGCTCCTTGTGTAAGACCAGCAAGATGTAATTCATAGTGAGGTCAGCCAATGACTGAAGGCGGCTGACACATTACCACTGGATGCATGCTGAAGTGGGTGGAAGGAAAATGTAAATGACAGAACCACAGACTATTGGACAGTCTGTCTGTAAACCCATATAGGCAACTGTTACACACATAATTTAAGGAGAATCAAAATTTGTTGCCTAACACAAACTTAAAACAGCCAGTCCGTCTCGCATTGAGCTATTCGTTTGGGAAAGAAGACGAGAAAGAAAGTATGAAAGAAATGAGGAAGGCAAGAAAGGAAGAAGGAAATAAAGTAAAAGGCAATAAAGAAGAGCCAGAAAGAAAAAGCAGAGAAAAGAAAGAAAAAGGTTAGAAAGGAATATAGGCAAAGCTAAAGGAAAGAAAGAGGAAGGCTAGAAGGAAAGAAAGAATGAGGAAGACAAGGAAGGAAAGTAGAGGAAGACATGGAAGAAGGAAAGAAAGAGGAAGGCTGGAAAGAGAATGGGAGGAGAGGAAGAAAAGCAAGAAAGGAAAGAAAGAAGCAAGGAAAGGGGAAGAAATAAGGAATGATAGTGTTGTGAAGACATTTCTTATAATTCCTTCATAAGTTTCCCTTGCTTGTTTTCCTTTCAGTTACCCACTACCTTGGAGGAGTTTTGGGTTGCCCAAATGTGTTTATAGCATATAAATACAACTGCACAAACTTAGCTTCAAGGGCAATGTCTTACATTTACATGGATAACCTTTTTAGTTCTTCAGTACATAAAACATTCTCTAACGTTTTGGTTGCACACAAGCAGTTGCAGCTTCCATTCCAAAAAACATTGTCTGGTCCAGACCCCCCAGATTTCAACTCTTACATTGTTATACTATATTGAAGATTTGTTGCACGAATTGAGACTCTAACATGTATTGCATTGTGATCTTGCAACTGTGATGGCATTTTGTAACTGTAGTATTGTTGTATCATTTGTTTATTTTTAACCATAATTTGATGTTTTTCTTCTCCAGTCTTAATCAGTGGTTTAGCACTGCCCCTCACCGGACATGTCCACAGTGCAGAATTCAGGTACTGCATGAATGATTGATGCTACTTTGAGTTAGTCATTGATTGGTATCTTATTTTGAGAGTTCTGTGGTAACCTTTGTGTTTGGTAACCTGAGCTTAGTCCTAAGCTAATGCACAAGCTCAGAAAAGTTTTTCTGGTGGCTCTCCTACCAAAATGAGTTCACTTAGATGCAAGCCATAAAAAAATGTGTGGACGAAATCTCCTTTATGGGTAAGAGCAGGTCAAAGCTCATTCTTTCTTTCATCTTTGTGAATGTGTTACATTTAGCTGGTAATTGGAGTGTTTAGGCTTTAGAACCCTTAAATCTGTGAATACAAATTTTAAATACTGGTTTATCATGCTAACCATGTTCTGTGGTGGTAGTTTAGCTTATTCATTTGGTGAGAGGACATTACAGAGAGAAATGTAATTATATTACCTTTAAAAATGATTTGTGAGCCCTCCATACATGCTAGGGCAGATGTAATCTGAAACTGGGATAGAATCCCTAAATTCCCCTCTGCACAGAACTTGTCTTGACTTGAGGATGACTGACAACTTGTACAGCGGACTGCACAACTAACCTATTATTCACATCTGTAAATTCACAAACTCCTAATATGGAAGATATGTAGATCTGAAATACCAAACCGCTTTAGCCAGGTCTTAGGGGTCCATGCACGGGGAATTCAGCACTGATAAGAGAAAAACAGAGACCAGGGACGCAGGATAGTGTTTAACCACACCAGAACAATGCATGACGATTGGGACCTAATGGGAAAGCCTAAATATTTAATCTTAGTGTAACAGACACTAGTGAGCAAGACAACTTGCTAATCAATCTCCAGGATACTACCTTCTTAGATGAGATCAGCTAGTAGAACTACAACAGTACAGTTAACCACTCCAGCTAGGTACAGCCTTCAAAAGAATAAAAGATCAGCTAGACATACGTGCTCTGTCTGATCTAAACCTGTGACAGATGGTCATCGACTGACTGGATCCGGGAGAAGGCCACAAATATAGTACATCTACTACGAAATGCCACCCATTGTCAACCCACACACACACACTTAAATGTATTAGGTTGGAATATCACAAGGCCTATCTACCTTTATAGAACACAGCCATAAGTCTAACAACATGTGATTGTCGATTAATCTTCTCCCTGTTGGATGACTTGCAACTGTACTCCATAGTCTGCATAAGTGCTGTGGGTCCAAGTAATTGTCGAACACTACTTATACTAGTACCAAATTACATAACTGCTCTGTGTGCCACAAAATGTGTAGGGATTTACACGAAGAATGCAAACGAACAATAGTGGCTTGGGCGATAGTTGAGTGTTGCAAGAATACTGTATCAGTGTTTTCCGAGTCCAATAGTTTTTTTAGTTTTTTTTAAAATAGTCTTTCCTTTCTGCTGAAATTTTGCTTTCACTGTGGATGGTTTTTGTTTTCAGGTCAGCAACAGACAGATAATCCAAAAGCTGTTCTTTGATAGTGGAGGAGAGGGAGAAGCACCTCTGGATGCAGAATGTTTAAAGGTATGTTAGACATATTTCCTATGTATTTCATTACTGTTTTAGTATCCTGGTTATTTTACAGGGGGCATAATATCTAGACAAATATGACCCCAGTGAGGCTTACAGGTTGGTGTTATTTAAAACCACTAATTTGTTATTTTATTCCTGCTCCATTTTTAGAAAATCCTTGTCCTGAAATGTAGTTCCTGCTTACTGTTGGAAGTGAGAGAGCAGCAGGCAGGGTATCGGGGAGGTACATATTGAGAATAATATATTGAAAATAATTAGAGGCAAGTATGTGTCCATGAGAATATATTCAGAACTGGACAAGGATGTCAGACTGGCAGACATTCCATCCAAGTACTTTGAGTACTGCGATCTGAAATGCAATACTGGATCTGTGAGGCAGGGTCTTGTTTTTCAAGGTAATGGTGAAATCTATACAAGTATTTTCTACCATCAGCCTTGCTACCTTGTTTATCATTCCAGTCCCATTCTGGCAGGAATTTTGTTTGAGATCCAGGTGGAGCTTAATGGCAAAGTGTGTATGCCAAAGATTGTTTCGTCTGTGTTGAGTTTCAGGCAGTCGGTGTTCATTAATCTATTAACTTTGGATGTACAGAGATTGGAGTTAGTCTGAGTGCTGGAAGTTTCATCCGAGAGGAAGAGGGTGAGCTGGATGTCGTCTGCATAAATGATGATGTTGATTGTGTGAGTTTGGTTGAGGTTAGCCTGGGGCTGAGAGATTAACATTACATTACTTTGCATTTGAGGTTGTCCGTGCTTGATGTGTAAGTGTCCTGGCTAACTGACAGAATGTGGCTGGTGAGGAAGAAGCAGATCCAGTGCAGAACAGGTCCTTATATGCCGGCTTAGTGGATCTGTTTAATGAGGAGAATAAAGCTGTTGGTGTCTTCTCTGTCTGCGATCTGTTTGTCATCTGTAGCAGCAGTGAGGGCCGTCTCATTGCTGTTGTTGGGCCTGAAGCCAGATTGGGTGGGGTTGAGAAAGGGTTTATAGTTTAGGTGGTTTGCTAGTCTCTTGTAGATGATTTTTCTCCTGGACTTTAGCAGGGTAGGGCAGTAAGGAGATCAGGCATTATTTAGTCAGAGTCTTCGGGTCAACTGAGGTTTCTTGGGGGGTGGGGGGTGGTGGTGGTACTGTGGCATGCTTACAGGCGCCCGGCAGTTTGGCTGTGTTAATGGAGTTTTTCGCTATCTAGATTCAAGCGCAACTCATTGGGTGTCCAATCATTTGGTAAAGATAGGGTGAGGGTAGGGCTCCAATTGTTCTCCCGAAAGGATGAGGTGCATGGTCATGGCGGTTTCTGATGTGGTGTTGGTAGGCTTCTGAGGGCTTGTCTTGACTGGAGGGTAATGGGTCAAAGTTGATGTAGATATTGGTGCTGAAACAGTGGGAGAGCTGGGAGCAGAAGTCTTATGAGGGGGTGATGCTAGAGGAGTTTGCAGAGGGTGTGGTGAATATCTTCATGATAAAGATTTCTTTGGCACTGTTTCTGCTGTCATTGATATGTTTCTTGAGTGGTGATCTGATTTGCTGCTAGCACAATCTGAGGGCTGATTTGTAGGTGGTTTTATTGGTGTCATCGTGGGTCTGTCTCCATCAGGGCTAGAGTTGCTTGCTGTGGTATTTGTTGAGTCTGAGCTCTTCAATGTGCCAGCTTGCTTGTGACCCGGTCCTGGTGGCAGTGGTGGTTTTTAGCAGAGCCAGTCTAATGCAGGAGCCGATCCAAATGTCAAAGTTGATAGATCACAAGAGGTTGTGGTGATTTTGTTGTTGGTGGGAATGCACTTCTGAAGCCACATTTTCTTATGGGATCCTATTCCAGTTCCTTCAAGTGAATTTGGAGGTAGCTGTTCCATGCTGGTTGAGTATAAGTATTATTAAATGGACAGGGGCATTGTTAGTCTTGGTGAGGTGGGTGTGCTTGTCCACAGATGATGCTAAGGTTGATAAAGATGGGGTCCAGGAGGGGTCTGGTGGCGTGTTGGAGGTCCTTCGTTTGATGGGTGAATGAGTGTGGTCGGGTCCTCCATGTCTTCAATAGTGCTGCCAAAGTTGTTGCACGGTGTGGGACGGCGATTGATGAGAGCACCACCCAGGGTGGAATTGTTGAAAGCCAGGTACTCCAAGTTATTTTTGGTGTTGGCAGACATGGTCAAGCAGTAAGTTTTCTTAGATATGCAGTCCTCCTCTGGGTCTGTCCTGTCTTTGGATCTTGTATACAGAAGGATCGCCTTAGTGATGTTAGAGGCCTGTGCTGCTGTGAACCATGTTTCAATTAAGAAGAGCAGGCCCAGTAAGAGGTTGTGTAGGAGGTCTCCTTTTTTGGTGGCATATGTGACGAGTGGATGTTGAGGAAGTGGCAGGCCATTGACGGTCGGGAGCTGTGAGTGATGGTGGTGTGGGGAGCGTAGTTGTGTATGATGGAGGTGGGGTGGAAATTAAGTGTCTGGTGATGCTGAACAATGCACCTTTGGCATTGGCCCAGGAGCAGCGTTGGGAGGTACTTCCAAGTTTCAAGGCATGGAGGGCTACAGTGGAGAAGCAACTAGGTGAATGGTTAAGCAGGAGGCATATCTGAGGTGGAAAGTGCCCATTTTTAGGTCAAGCATGGGCAGCGCGCATTCGCTGTCGGCAAGACCTGCTGTATTCAATAAAAGGACTTCGATCCCGCCTGCTACTTACTATAAGTTGACTTCAGTGTTGGTCTTTGTAGGAAAGTACCATCTTGCCTGGCATGTTACCCCCATATTTCACTGTATATATGTTGTTTTAGTTGTATGTGTCACTGGGACCCTGCCAGCCAGGGCCCCAGTGCTCATAAGTGTGCCCTGTATGTGTTACCTGTGTTATGACTAACTGTCTCACTGAGGCTCTGCTAATCAGAACCTCAGTGGTTATGCTCTCATTTCTTTCCAATTTGTCACTAACAGGCTAGTGAACAATTTTACCAATTTACATTGGCATACTGGAACACCCTTATAATTCCCTAGTATATGGTACTGAGGTACCCAGGGTATTGGGGTTCCAGGAGATCCCTATGGGCTGCAGCATTTCTTTTGCCACCCATAGGGAGCTCTAACAATTCGTACACAGGCCTGCCACTGCAGCCTGAGTGAAATAACGTCCACGTTATTTCACAGCCATTTACCACTGCACTTAAGTAACTTATAAGTCACCTATATGTCTAACCTTTACCTGGTAAAGGTTGGGTGCTAAGTTACTTAGTGTGTGGGCACCCTGGCACTAGCCAAGGTGCTCCCACATTGTTCAGGGCAAATTCCCCGGACTTTGTGAGTGCGGGGACACCATTACACGCGTGCACTACACATAGGTCACGACCTATGTGTAGCTTCACAATGGTAACTCCGAACATGGGCTTGTAACATGTCTAAGATCACGGAATTGCCCCCCCAAAGCCATGCTGGTATTGGGGAGACAATCCCATGATTCCCCGGGTCTCTAGCACAGACCCGGGTACTGCCAAACTGCCTTTTCAGGGGTTTCACTGCAGCTGTTGCTGCTGCCAACCCCTCAGACAGGTTTCTGCCCTCCTGGGGTCCAGCCAGGCTTGGCCCAGGAAGGCAGAACAAAGGACTTCCTCAGAGAGAGGGTGTTACACCCTCTCCCTTTGGAAAAAGGTGTTAAGGCAGGGGAGGAGTAGCCTCCCCCAGCCTGTGGAAATGCTTTCATGGGCACAGATGGTGCCCATTTCTGCATAAGCCAGTCTACACCGGTTCAGGGACCCCTCAGCCCTGCTCTGGTGCGAAACTGGACAAAGGAAAGGGGAGTGACCACTCCCCTGACCTGCACCTCCCCTGGGAGGTGCCCAGAGCTCCTCCAGTGTGCTCCAGACCTCTGCCATCTTGGAAACAGAGGTGCTGGTTGCACACTGGACTGCTCTGAGTGGCACTGCTCTGAGTGGCCAGTGCCAGCAGGTGACGTCAGAGACTCCTTCTGATAGGCTCCTTCAGGTGTTGCTAGCCTATCCTCTCTCCTAGGTAGCCAAACCTCCTTTTCTGGCTATTTAGGGTCTCTGCTTTGGGGAATTCCTTAGATAACGAATGCAAGAGCTCATCAGAGTTCCTCTGCATCTCTCTCTTCACCTTCTGCCAAGGAATCGACTGCAGACCGCGCTGGAAGCCCGCAAAACTGCAACAAAGTAGCAAAGACGACTACTGCGACCTTGTAACGCTGATACTGCCGCCTTCTCGACTGTTTTCCTGGTGGTGCATGCTGTGGGGGTAGTCTGCCTCCTCTCTGCACTAGAAGCTCCGAAGAAATCTCCTGTGGGTCGACGGACTCTTCCCCCTGCAACCGCAGGCACCAAAGAACTGCATCACCGGTCCTCTGGGTCTCCTCTCAGCACGACGAGCGAGGTCCCTTGAACTCAGCAACTCTGTCCAAGTGACTCCCACAGTCCAGTGACTCTTCAGTCCAAGTTTGGTGGAGGTAAGTCCTTGCCTCCCCACGCTAGACTGCATTGCTGGGAACCGCGTGTTTTGCAGCTACTCCGGCTCCTTTGCACTCACCGAGGATTTCCTTCGTGCACAGCCAAGCCTGGGTCCCCGGCACTCTAACCTGCATTGCACGACCTCCTGAGTTGTCCTCCGGCGGCGTGGGACTCTCTTGTGCAACTTCGGGTGAGCACTGATTCACTCCACTTCGTAGTGCCTGTTCCGGCACTTCTGCGGGTGCTGCTTGCTTCTGAGTGGGCTCTTTGTCTTGCTGGACGCCCCCTCTGTCCCCTCACGCAATTGGCGACATCCTGGTCCCTCCTGGGCCACAGCAGCATCCAAAAACCCTAACCTCAACCCTTGCAGCTAGCAAGGCTTGTTTGCGGTCTTTCTGCGGGAAAACACTTCTGCACGACTCTTCACGACGTGGGACATCCATCCTCCAAAGGGGAAGTTTCTAGCCCTTGTCGTTCTTGCAGAATCCTCAGCTTCTACCATCCGGTGGCAGCTTCTTTGCACCCACAGCTGGCATTTCCTGGGCATCTGCCCACTCCCGACTTGATTGTGACTTTTGGACTTGGTCCCCTTGTTCCACAGGTACCCTCGTCTGGAAATCCATTGTTGTTGCATTGCTGGTGTTGGTCTTTCCTGGAGAATTCCCCTATCACGACTTCTGTGCTCTTTGGGGAACTTAGGTGCACTTGGCACCCACTTTTCAGGGTCTTGGGGTGGGCTATTTTTCTAACCCTCACTGTTTCTTTACAGTCCCAGCGACCCTCTACAAGGTCACATAGGTTTGGGGTCCATTCGTGGTTCGCATTCCACTTCTAGAGTATATGGTTTGTGTTGCCCCTATCCCTATGTGCCCCCATTGCATTCTATTGTGACTATACATTGTTTGCACTGTTTTCTATTGCTATTACTGCATATTTTGGTATTGTGTACATATATCTTGTGTATATTTGCTATCCTCATACTGAGGGTACTCCCTGAGATACTTTGGCATATTGTCATAAAAATAAAGTACCTTTATTTTTAGTATATCTGTGTATTGTGTTTTCTTATGATATTGTGCAAGTGACACTAGTGGTACTGTAGGAGCTTCACTCGTCTCCTAGTTCAGCCTAAGCTGCTCTGCTAAGCTACCTTTTCTATCAGCTTAAGCTGCTAGACACCCCTCTACTCTAGTAAGGGATACCTGGGCCTGGTGCAAGGTGTAAGTACCCCTTGGTACTCACTACAAGCCAGTCCAGCCTCCTACGTTGGTTGTGCAGCGGTGGGATAAGTACTTTGCAACTACTTACCACTTTTGTCACTGTACTTTTCATAAGAGAAAAATATACAAAACAAGTTCAGTGTATGTACACCTAACCAAAAAGTTTTGCTTTTCTTCTCTCACTTCTTTGCTAAGTGCTGAAAAGTACCTCTAAACTTTCTAAAAAGTTCTAAAAACGTTTTCTTTCTTTTTCTATCCCTTAAACACTTTCTAAAATGTCTGGCACAGGCCAAACTGTTGATCTGTCCAAACTTGCTTATGATCACTCTAGCTGGAAAGGAGCAAGGAGTCTCTGCATTGAAAGAGGTTTAGGGGTAGGGAAGAATCCCTGTAGAGAACTGTTGGTTAATATGCTCATTGAACAAGATAAGACCAGAGTTGGCACTTCTGTTGAGAAATTAGCTGATGGTTCCCAATCTGACCATGGGGCACCCCTAGCAAAGGATTTAGAAGGGAACCTTCCCCACCTGACCATTAGCAGACCACCTAGCATAACTGGTACTGATGTGATTTCACACCACAGTAAGAGTGTTACCTCGCATCACAGTAAGAGTGTTCCTTCCCATCATAGTAGGAGTGTTACTTCTGTTAGCCAGGTTGTTAGAGTGCCATCTGTCAGGGTCAGGTCTCCCTCTGTTCATTCTCACCATACTTCTGTTTCAAGACATGCCTCACCCACCCACCCTGATGACAGAGTGTTAGAAAGGGAGCTCAATAGATTGAGAGTGGAACAATCCAGGCTGAAGCTCAAGAAGCAACAGCTGGATTTAGATAGGCAGTCCTTAGAGATAGAAAGAGAAAGACAGAAATTGGGTTTTGAAACCCATGGTGGCAGCAGCAGTATTCCAAATAGTCATCCTGCAAAAGAGCATGATTCTAGGAATCTGCACAAGATAGTTCCCCCTTACAAGGAGGGGGATGACATTAACAAGTGGTTTGCTGCACTTGAGAGGGCCTGTGTTGTACAGGAGGTCCCTCAAAGGCAGTGGGCTGCTATCCTATGGCTATCTTTCAGTGGAAAGGGTAGGGATAGGCTCCTTACTGTAAAGGAAAGTGATGCCAATAATTTTGCAGTTCTTAAGAATGCACTCCTAGATAGTTATGGCTTAACCACTGAACAGTACAGGATGAAGTTCAGAGAAACCAAAAAGGAGTCTTCACAAGACTGGGTAGACTTTGTTGACCATTCAGTGAAGGCCTTGGAGGGGTGGTTACATGGCAGTTAAGTTTCTGACTATGAAAGCCTGTATAACTTAATCCTGAGAGAGCATATTCTTAATAATTGTATGTCTGATTTGTTACACCAGTACCTGGTAGACTCTGATCTGACCTCTCCCCAAGAATTGGGAAAGAAGGCAGACAAATGGGTCAGAACAAGGGTGAACAGAAAAGTTCATACAGGGGGTGACAAAGATGGCAAGAAGAAGGATGGTAAGTCTTCTGACAAGGGTGGGGACAAATCTAAAAATGAGTCTTCATCAGGCCCACAAAAACACTTTTGTGGGGGTGGTGGGCCCAAATCCTCTTCAAATCAAAACAAAGAAAAAAAAACATGGTGCTATTTATGTAAAATAAAAGGCCATTGGACAACAGATCCCAGTTGTCCAAAGAAAAGCACCAAGCCTCCTACCACTACAACCCCTGCTGCTACACCTAGTGCCCCTAGTAATAGCAGTGGTGGTGGGAGCAAACCTACTAATAGCCAATCCAAGGGAGTAGCTGGGCTCACTTTTGGTAACTTAGTTGGGGTTGGTCTTGTTAGGGAGACCACAGAGGCTGTGTTAGTCTCTGAGGGGGCTATAGATTTAGCCACCTTGGTTGCTTGTCCCCTTAACATGGATAAGTACAAGCAACTACCCCTAATAAATGGTGTTGAGGTTTAGGCCTACAGGGACACAGGTGCCAGTGTTGCAATGGTAATAGAGAAACTGGTCCACCCTGAACAACACCTACTTGGTCACCAGTACCAAGTAACCGATGCTCATAACACCACTCAATGGGGGGGGGGGGGGGGGGTTACTGGTCCAAAGAAAGTTGTGGTTGCCTTAGATTTACCTGTAGATTGTCTATTAGGAAATGATTTAGAGACATCAGCTTGGGCAGAAGTGGAGTTGGAGGCTCATGCAGCAATGCTGGGCATTCCAGGGCATATTTTTGCTTTGACCAGGGCTCAGGCCAAAAAGCAAAAAGGACAGGGTGACTTGGATCCTGGAAGAATGGACCAAGTGCTCCCTAAAGCTAGGGTTAGTAAAGGTAAAACACTACCTACTATCCCTCCCTCTACAGTGGATTCTACTTCTGAGGAAGAAGAATTTCCACCCTGTGCAGAACCTACACCAGAGGAGCTGGAAGCAGACACGGCTGAGCTTTTGGGTGAAGGGGGGCCTGCCAGGGAGGAGCGGAGTGTGGCACAGCATACCTGTCCCACACTAGAGGGTCTAAGGCAGCAAGCTGTCAAACAAGCAAATGGGGATGTCAGTGACTCTCACAGAGTTTACTGGGAGGACAACCTCTTGTACACTGAAGCAAGGGATCCAAAACCTGGAGCTGCCATGAGATTGGTGATTCCTCAGGAGTACAGAAAGTTCCTCCTAACTCTAGCCCACGACATTCCCTTAGCTGGACATTTGGGGCAAATGAAAACTTGGGACAGGCTTGTTCCCTTGTTTCATTGGCCTAGAATGTCAGAGGACACAAAGGAATTTTGTAAGTCCTGTGAAACCTGTCAAGCCAGTGGCAAGACAGGTGGCACTCCAAAGGCACCCCTTATTCCACTGCCTGTGGTTGGGGTTCCCTTTGAAAGGGTAGGGGTTGACATAGTTGGCCCCCTTGACCCTCCTACTGCTTCAGGCAATAGGTTTATCTTGGTGGTAGTGGACCATGCCACCAGATATCCTGAAGCAATTCCTCTAAGGACCACTTCAGCTCCTGCAGTGGCAAAGGCCCTCCTGGGAATCTTTTTCCAGAGTGGGCTTCCCAAAAGAGGTGGTATCAGACAGGGGAAGCAATTTCATGTCTGCTTACTTAAAGGCCACGTGGAAGGAATGTGGGTTGACATACAAGTTCACCACACCCTATCATCCACAAACAAATGGACTGGTGGAGAGATTTAACAAAACTCTCAAAGGCATGATTATGGGACTCCCTGAAAAACTCCGCAGGAGATGGGATATCCTGTTACCTTGCCTCCTTTTTGCTTTCAGGGAGGTACCCCAAAAAGGAGTGGGCTTCAGCCCCTTTGAACTCCTATTTGGACACCCAAATGAGGTCCTCTAACACTTGTTAAGGAGGGTTGGGAACAACCTTTAAAAGCTCCAAAGCAAGACATAGTGGACTATGTACTTGGCCTCAGATCTAGGATGGCTGAGTACATGAAAAAGGCCAGTAAAAACCTTCAGGCCAGCCAAGAGCTCCAAAAGCAATGGCATGACCAGAAGGCTGTTTTGGTTCAGTACCAACTAGGGCAGAAAGTGTGGGTCTTGGAGCCTGTGGCCCCAAGAGCACTCCCAGATAAATGGAGTGGTCCCCACATAATTGTTGAAAAGAAGGGTGAAGTCACCTACTTAGTTGACTTAGGCACTGCCAGGAGTCCCCTTAGGGTGCTCCATGTCAATCGCCTGAAACCCTACTATGACAGGGCTGATCTCACCCTGCTCATGGCAACAGATGAGGGACAGGAAGAAGAGTGACCCTCTCCCTGATTTCTTCTCTTCCACAGAACAAGATGCTCTAGTGGAAGGTGTAGTTTTGGCAGATTGTCCTACTGCTGAGCAGAAAGACCACTGCATAAATCTCCTGGGTCAGTTTTCTGAACTCTTCTCTACTGTGCCAGGCACCACTTCTTGGTGTGAGCCCACTATAGATACTGGAGACAGCTTGCCTGTCAAAAGTAAGATCTATAGGCAGCCTGACCATGTCAGAGACTGCATAAAGCAAGAAGTACAGAAAATGCTTGAACTAGGAGTGGTTGAGCACTCTGAAAGTCCATGGGCCTCTCCTGTGGTACTTGTACCAAAACCTCATTCCAAGGATGGAAAGAAGGAAATGCGGTTTTGTGTAGACTATAGAGGTCTCAATCAGGTAACCAAAACTGATGCTCACCCTATACCCAGGGCAGATGAGCTAATAGATACACTGGCATCTGCCAAGTATCTAAGCACTTTTGATTTGACTGCAGGGTATTGGCAGATCAAGTTATCAGAAGATGCAAAAGCAAAAACTGCATTTTCAACCATTGGAGGCCATTACCAATTCACAGTAATGCCTTTTGGATTGAAAAATGCACCTGCCACTTTTCAAAGGTTGGTGAATACAGTCCTGCAAGGGCTGGAAGCTTTTAGTGCAGCATATCTAGATGATATAGCTGTCTTTTTTTCCAGCTGGGATGATCACCTGGTCCACCTATGGAAAGTTTTGGAGGCCCTGCAAAAGGCAGGTCTCACTATCAAGGCTTCAAAGTGCCAGATAGGGCAGGGGAAGGTGGTTTATCTGGGACACCTGGTAGGTGGAGAACAGATTGCACCACTTCAGGGGAAAATCCAAACTTTTATAGATTGGGTTCCCCCTACAACTCAGACTCAGGTGAGAGCCTTCTTAGGCCTCACTGGGTACTACAGGAGGTTCATAAAGAACCATGGCTCCATTGCAGCCCCTCTTAATGACCTCACATCCAAGAAAATGCCTAAAAAGGTATTATGGACAGCAAACTGTCAGAAAGCTTTTGAGGAGCTGAAGCAGACCATGTGCTCTGCACCTGTCCTGAAAAGCCCCTGTTACTCCAAAAAATTCATTGTCCAAACTGATGCATCTGAATTAGGGGTAGGGGCAGTCTTATCACAACTTAATTCTGAGGGCCAGGATCAACCTGTTGCTTTTATCAGCAGGAGGCTGACCCCTAGAGAAAAGCGTTGGTCTGCCATAGAGAGGGAGGCCTTTGCTGTGGTCTGGGCACTGAAGAAGTTGAGGCCATACCTGTTTGGCACTCACTTCATTGTTCAAACAGACCACAAACCTCTACTTTGGCTAAAACAAATGAAAGGTGAAAACCCTAAATTGTTGAGGTGGTCCATATCCCTACAGGGAATGGACTATACAGTGGAACATAGACCTGGGAGTACCCACTCCAATGCAGATGGACTCTCCAGATATTTCCACTTAGACAATGAAGACTCATCAGGGCATGGCTAGTCTTATTGTCCTTCGTTTGGGGGGCGGGGGGGGGGGGGGTTGTGTAGGAAAGTACCATTTTGCCTGGCATGTTACCCCCATATTTCACTGTATATATGTTGTTTTAGTTGTATGTGTCAATGGGACCCTGCCAGCCAGGGCCCCAGTGGTCATAAGTGTGCCCTGTATGTGTTACCTGTGTTATGACTAGCAGAGCCTCCGTGAAACAGTTAATCAGAACCTCAGTGGTTATGCTCTCTCATTTCTTTCCAAATTGTCACTAACAGGCTAGTGACCAATTTTACCAATTTACATTGGCATACTGGAACACCCTTATAATTCTCTAGTATATGGTACTGAGGTACCCAGGGTATTGGGGTTCCAGGAGATCCCTATGGGCTGCAGCATTTCTTTTGCCACCCATAGGGAGCTCTAACAATTCTTACACAGGCCTGCCACTGCAGCCTGAGTGAAATAACGTCCATGTTATTTCACAGCCATTTACCACTGCACTTAAGTAACTTATAAGTCACCTATATGTCTAACCTTTACCTGTTAAAGGTTGGGTGCTAAGTTACTTAGTGTGTGGGCACCCTGGCACTAGCCAAGGTGCTCCCACATTGTTCAGGGCAAATTCCCCGGACTTTGTGAGTGCGGGGACACCATTACACGCGTGCACTACACAAAGGTCACTACCTATGTGTAGCTTCACAATGGTAACTCCGAACATGGCCATGTAACATGTCTAAGATCATGGAATTGCCACCCCAATGCCATCCTGGTATTGGGGAGACAATCCCATGATTCCCCGGGTCTCTAGCACAGACCCGGGTACTGCCAAACTGCCTTTTCAGGGGTTTCAATGCAGCTGCTGCTGCTGCCAACCCCTCAGACAGGTTTCTGCCCTCCTGGGGTCCAGCCAGGCTTGGCCCAGGAAGGCAGAACAAAGGACTTCCTCAAAGAGAGGGTGTTACACCCTCTCCCTTTGGAAAAAGGTGTTAAGGCAGGGGAGGAGTAGCCTCCCCCAGCCTGTGGAAATGCTTTCATGGGCATAGATGGTGCCCATTTCTGCATAAGCCAGTCTACACCGGTTCAGGGACCCCTCAGCCCTGCTCTGGTGCGAAACTGGACAAAGGAAAGGGGAGTGACCACTCCCCTGACCTGCACCTCCCCTGGGAGGTGCCCAGAGCTCCTCCAGTGTGCTCCAGACCTCTGCCATCTTGGAAACAGAGGTGCTGCTGGCACACTGGACTGCTCTGAGTGGCCAGTGCCAGCAGGTGACGTCAGAGACTCCTTCTGATAGGCTCCTTCAGGTGTTGCTAGCCTATCCTCTCTCCTAGGTAGCCAAACCTCCTTTTCTGGCTATTTAGGGTCTCTGCTTTGGGGAATTCCTTAGATAACGAATGCAAGAGCTCATCAGAGTTCCTCTGCATCTCTCTCTTCACCTTCTGCCAAGGAATCGACTGCTGACCGCGCTGGAAGCCTGCAAAACTGCAACAAAGTAGCAAAGACGACTACTGCGACCTTGTAACGCTGATCCTGCCGCCTTCTCAACTGTTTTCCTGGTGGTGCATGCTGTGGGGGTAGTCTGCCTCCTCTCTGCACTAGAAGCTCCGAAGAAATCTCCCGTGGGTCGACGGAATCTTCCCCCTGCAACCGCAGGCACCAAAGAACTGCATCACCGGTTCTCTGGGTCTCCTCTCAGCACGACGAGCGAGGTCCCTTGAACTCAGCAACTCTGTCCAAGTGACTCCCACAGTCCAGTGACTCTTCAGTCCAAGTTTGGTGGAGGTAAGTCCTTGCCTCCCCACGCTAGACTGCATTGCTGGGAACCGCGTGTTTTGCAGCTACTCCGGCTCCTGTGCACTCACCGAGGATTTCCTTCGTGCATAGCCAAGCCTGGGTCCCCGGCACTCTAACCTGCATTGCACGACCTCCTGAGTTGTCCTCCGGCGGCGTGGGACTCTCTTGTGCAACTTCGGGTGAGCACCGATTCACTCCACTTCGTAGTGCCTGTTCCAGCACTTCTGCGGGTGCTGCTTGCTTCTGAGTGGGCTCTTTGTCTTGCTGGACGCCCCCTCTGTCCCCTCACGCAATTGGCGACATCCTGGTCCCTCCTGGGCCACAGCAGCATCCAAAAACCCTAACCGCGACCCTTGCAGCTAGCAAGGCTTGTTTGCGGTCTTTCTGCGGGAAAACACTTCTGCACGACTCTTCACGACGTGGGACATCCATCCTCCAAAGGGGAAGTTTCTAGCCCTTGTCGTTCTTGCAGAATCCTCAGCTTCTACCATCCGGTGGCAGCTTCTTTGCACCCACAGCTGGCATTTCCTGGGCATCTGCCCACTCCCGACTTGATCGTGACTTTTGGACTTGGTCCCCTTGTTCCACAGGTACCCTCGTCTGGAAATCCATCGTTGTTGCATTGCTGGTGTTGGTCTTTCCTGCAGAATTCCCCTATCACGACTTCTGTGCTCTTTGGGGAACTTAGGTGCACTTGGCACCCACTTTTCAGGGTCTTGGGGTGGGCTATTTTTCTAACCCTCACTGTTTCCTTACAGTCCCAGCGACCCTCTACAAGGTCACATAGGTTTGGGGTCCATTCGTGGTTCGCATTCCACTTCTATGGTATATGGTTTGTGTTGCCCCTATCCCTATGTGCCCCCATTGCATTCTATTGTGACTATACATTGTTTGCACTGTTTTCTATTGCTATTACTGCATATTTTGGTATTGTGTACATATATCTTGTGTATATTTGCTATCCTCATACTGAGGGTACTCACTGAGATACTTTGGCATATTGTCATAAAAATAAAGTACCTTTATTTTTAGTATATCTGTGTATTGTGTTTTCTTAATATATTGTGTAAGTGACACTAGTGGTACTGTAGGAGCTTCACTCGTCTCCTAGTTCAGCCTAAGCTGCTCTGCTAAGCTACCTTTTCTATCAGCCTAAGCTGCTAGACACCCCTCTACACTAATAAGGGATACCTGGGCCTGGTGCAAGGTGTAAGTACCCCTTGGTACTCACTACAAGCCAGTCCAGCCTCCTACACTCTTCTTTGCTGCCTCCTAACTGGTTCGCACAGCTGATAACATCACTTCCGTTATTAGCTGAAGAGCACCGTCCAAGTACTATATTCTTACACTTTAGGTGTTTATCTGTTCATTTTGGGGGCTACTTTTTTTTTTTTTCCTTGGCTGCTCGTGTTACCCTGTGGCTACATGATGGCTTCACTGCAAATAGAGATGTTTGGTATCAAGCATCTCATATTAATAAACCCTCGCTGATGCCAGTGATGGATTTATTAATACATGCACCTAGAGGTACATGCAGCTAGAGGGCACCTTGGAGGTGCCCCCTAAAAACCTTCCAACTACCAGTGTGGGGATTGACTAGTTTTAGCCTGCTTGCCACCACCAGACAAGATTCTGGTCCCTTTGGGTGAGATCCTTTGCTGTCGGATGGTGAGAGACGAAGCCTGGTCTGGGCGAGGTGCTTATACACCCCACCCAACAGGATGACCTGCGAACCTGCATTCCAAGGCAGGAGGTGTCAAAGAAGCTTGTTGCCCTTGGTATGCAGATCCATGTTCACTCAAAGGAGGACCCCTCCCCCAAGAGACTTGAGAGGACTCCAGACTGCAGCCAAGCTGGTGAACTCCCACCCCAACACTCCCCCACCCCCCATTGTGCAGGTGGACAGTATATCTATCCTAGCCTATGTCATTCAACTGCTATGCCTTCAAGAAAGCTGTGAGTCTGATCCCATAGTGCATCCACCATAGTCACCAATGCTCTTGGATCATCTTCCATCTTATCGTTGCACATGGTCTGTGTCTTCCTACGCTGGAAGGATTACGTGCCATCCACCTTATGGTGATCCTTCATTTGGCCGGTACTAGCCCTAAGAGTTGAAACCCCCTGCTCAGCCTCTTCACCTTCAGGTGCTGGAGTAACCCCAGCAAAACCACTTCGAAGCCAAGCGTTATGCTCCACCCTGTAGCCCCATTAAGCCTACCCACTGTTACCTGCCAGTAAGGACCCACCGATCTACTGTACCACTCAGTGTATGAAATCTGCTTCTCCCTCACCACAACGCAAGCAATTCGCCTCCCTTGCTTTATATATAATACGTAGTGTCTTGAGGGTACGGTATACCTGGTGGTTGTAGCTATATTGTATCAACTTGAATCTCCCAAGAGGAGTATTCCCAGCATCTGTGAATTAGGTGACAGCATATTCATTTATAGTTAACATGGAAGAGTGTGTGCAGGAGGTACTAACCTATCCGGGCTAGGAAAATCCACTCGACCACTCGCATTGGCGAGTCTTATCTGATGAGGTTGAGCTACATACTCGTCCCTTCTGGCGAGTTGACACTGGACAGGTGTTCTGTTCAGTTGAAAAGTGGAGGGGCAATAAAAAGATGCCTTTAAATCTTGTCCTTATGTCACATTTGCTGTGTGTTCACAGACAGAGGTCAAAAGTCAGTTTTTCTTACAATAAATTTTCCTTCTGACTGCAGAGTTCCAGGACTTTGTAAGGTGAACTGTGTGACCTTCTACTTAGATTGTAAAATAAACGGATATAGGGTATGGGTTTTTTCCTAACACACAACATTTTAATGAGTAAGTTAACTGTGCAAACATTTCAAAATATATTTCAGTAGTTGTGAAAGCCCTTTTTTATATTTCTGTGTGATGAAAAAATAATTTAATTGGATAAAAACAAATCAGAATATTTTAGATGTTGATATGCAAAGGATATGTTTTCTGAAACCCACATTTTCACAGATTAATACACTATAGTTTTATCAGTAAAGCTGCACGTTAGTGGAGAGGTTTTGGACATGTCTTGGAAGGTTACTGTGTGTAGATGACAATATGTTACCACATCATTGTTTAGTAATGTATTTATTAAAATTAAGGAGCATATTCATACTTTTTGATGCAAAACTGAACTAACACAGTTTTGCATCAAAAGGTTCAGCATATGCTTGCGCCATTCCTGCGTGCCAGCCGGGCACCATACTTATGGAATGGCGCAAACCGGTGCAAAGGGTGGACTAGCTTTACAAAAAAAAAAAGTCACATTAGCCAGTTGGGGGTGGCGGTATGGGAGAAGGGGGGTTTGCCCCAAAAAATGTCAGGCTGGTTAAATGCCTTTAACCAGTCTAGCATCATTTTCTGACGCAAAACCATCCATACCACATGAGTCATGCCCAACACCCTAATGACCAGCACAGGGGACCAGGGTCCCCTGGGCATGGCCATTGCACCCTGTGCGATGCCGGGGGCCCCAGGTTGGGCCCCTGATAGCAGTTCAATAAAAAAAAACACACAAATAAAAACGTACTTACCTTTTACTTGCCCTATGTACCTGTAATGGGGTCACCCCTCCTCCGGTGTCCCTCTGGTGTGGGTGGGGTGTCCCTGGGGTGTTGAGGGGGGGGGAACATGTGGACCCATTCCATGGTGTTTAGCCATATAAATGGGTCCACAGGTTCCCCTAACTCCTGGTCTGACCCAGGTGTTAAATAATGGTGCAAAGCAAGCTGTGCACCATTATTTAGTCCCTCCTCCCACCTGTGTGTCATTTTAGCACAGGGGGGTAAATATGGGGCTATGGGGTTAGCACCATTATTATTTTTTTTTTGATGGGAACGCCTACCTTGCATCTTTTTGTCGCATGGTAGGTTCATGCATCTAAAAAAAATGGTGCAAACTCCAATATTTCAACGTTAAACAGGTGTAACGTCAAAATATAAATATGGAGTTAGTTTTGCGCCGTATTTGTGTAAAAAAGGGATGCAAATTTGGCACAAATGGAGTATAAATATGCCCCTGAGTGTTTAAACAAACTGACAAACACTCCTGCCCTGATGGCAATGTTGTTAGTTAACCAAAATAAGTCGTAGGTTATGTGGGCTAGACCTCATGGGTATGTGGGCTAGATTCTTGTGATGCATGCAGCAAACTTTAGTCTACTTCATAAAACAAGTTTTTTTTTTTTGTACTCTGTAAACTATTTGCCTAGGATCACAGAATTTGAGAACCGTTTACGGGTCAAGTACATTACAGTTAGGTCGAGTAGATTATTTAAGTTACTCGACCTGCAGGTCTAGTAACATTTTTATGATTTTTTTGAGCCCTGATAGTGGAGTGGGAATGATACTCACCTCACATGTAAGACCTCACTCTTCCAAACTAAATATAACAAGTACTAGCCTTCCCACTGACATCTCTCCACAAGTAAATAACCATATTCATTAGACTGTGGTAATGGAGTTTTCTGTCTACTCTCAGCTCTCCCCAATCTGACATATATACAGTAGTATATAGGGAAGCTTTGTCTTCCATACTGACACCTATCTTCATGACAACTTGGATATACAGTATGGTGTAGTGAACCAGTGGCATCTGAACTCCTGACTCCCCTTAGAACAACAACAATATATATCGCTATCTAGGAAATAAGTAATTTCTCTGCTACCTCTTCTCATGGTGACAAGTATGCATAGTAGGCCGTGGGAAGAAACTGCCCTGTTTCTTGAGACAAGTCTCTTGCATGATAACTCAGCATAGTATAGTGTGTAGAGGGACTGGTGTCTCTTCCGTAATATGTCTCTTGAATAGTTCTTGTGTAAATTAGGGTGTGAAAAGTGGCTTACTTTTGTAGTCCTTATGAAAGAAAGAAGTACAAGTATAAAGATGCAGTTGGAATTACCTTTATCGTTATGCTCCTAAGTATAGCTTGCGTAACAACTATAGACACTGTTATTAAAACACACAGCCCTCTCAGCTGAGACATCTCCCTAGAGAAACACGTGCAAGATATGATGTGGGTAAAGACTGTCTCTGCTCATGCCTCTCCATGATAATGAATGTCATTAGTAGAGTATAAAATGGAGTATCCTCTCTGTTGCACAACCAGTGTGCACATTTAAATCTAAGGACATATTCTTCTCTCTCTGACTTCTCCTCATGGGGACATGAATGTGTAGTATGGTGTACACAAAAATAGAGCTCTGCACTGATACTTCTCTCCAGCTTGACAAGCATATATACTAGATGTGCAAAAGAACTGCCCTGTCCACCAGCAGACCTCTGTACCAAAACCTGCCTCTTGTTTAAAAATAAATAAATAAATAAATAATTCTACAGTGGGAAGAAGCCCTAATCTCTCTATAGTACCCTTAAACATGCATATACATGCAGGAGAACAGTTGTAGTTTTTGTAGAATGAACTGCTACTTTGTCAGCAATAGATAATATAATGTCCCGATCCTATATATATATATATATATATATATATATATATATATATATATATATATATATATATATATATATATATCTTGGACTCAAAACATCAACACCATGTGTACCCACACTATAAGGGGGTAGAAGGGAGACCTTCCAGGACTCCCTCGCAGTCCCATGCTTCAAGAATGGGGGCTGAGGCTGCCGCCCACGCTGTTCTTGCAACACAGTGTGGCTGCTTTTTTTTTTTTTTTAAATATTTTTATTGGTATTTTATCAACAAGCAGGCAATTGAACAACTTAACCCATAATACCCTCCCTCTGCCCCATTCCCTCGTGTCCGCTCCATGTCCCATTTTTGGTTTCCCCTCCTGGCCACTGTCCGTCATTATCGCAACCAATATATAATATATCACTGGCGCTATTCCATCTGAGGGTGCACTCTGTTCCCTGGAGCCAGGTTGTGGGTTCTTCAGAAGATCAAGCGAGTGGTCCCATTGTTGGACCCCGTCCACGTTCCCTACTCCTTTTACTACTTCCTGATGCAGGGCTCTTCCCCCCGCCTCAGCCCATTTGACCAGGGTGTCCCTCCACCTATGTATCTGTGGGCCACTTGGGTCTTTCCAGTGCATGGTAATCTCCCTTTTCGTGAGTATCAGTGCTAGATCTATATATTTATTTGTGATTCTCTTCAGGCGGGGTCTCGGGAATCCTCTGAGTACTGTCACTGTTGGGGTGGGCAGGAGTTTCCTACCCGTTCTTGTTGCGATGTTGTGTAATATCTCTCCCCAATACTGTTGCGCTACTCTACATTTCCAGAGCATATGTATTAAGTCGGCTTCTTGTTATGCACATCTAGGGCATGTACTGTCTGTGGTGTTATACATTGAAGCTATTTTTGCGGGACTTAGGTATGCTCTGTGAAATATGTACAGATTAAAAAGCTTAAAGCAGGCGTTTCTGGAGACCTTGTATATGTGTGTTGTGATCTTTCCCCAGTGTAGGTGAGTTATGTGTTCCCCAGTGTCAGTTTGCCATTGAGTTCTCATTTTATCTAAGGGAAGTAAAGTATCTCTCTATAACACTTTATACAGCTTTGATATCATTTTCTTGTCCCACTCAATTGTACTGATGGTGTGGCATCCAGTGTTTGTGGGAGGTTCTTTCGAGCCCTGTTTCCAGTGTCTTTGTATTAGTGCTACTAGAGCTCTGTGCGCGAGGAACAGCCCTGCTGGGGTTCCATGGTGGGTCATTAAGTCACCAAATGTCAGCAGTACCCCGTCTTTGAAAAGATCCCCCACCAGAGAGGCCCCAGATGTCCCTAGTTTTGTGATTCCCGCGATGTTACTGCCCCCGGGTAAAACAGTCAGGCTGGTCAAAGGGAGGGCCGGTGAGTATGGGAGCATGATTCACGTGCGCTGTAAGTTGCGTTTCCAGCAGTAGTTCAGTACCTGTGACTCCACAGACCCCGTCCCACGTTTCCTCACCAAGAGTGAGGAGTATCTCCGCTGTGACTACAGCAGGGAGCTCTCCTGAATGCCTCTCTGAGCCATTCAAATAGGCTGTATGCCAGGCCCTGGCTAGCCACTAAAGCTGCCCTGCTAAGTAGTATAATTCCACGTCTGGGGCGGCCAGCCCTACAATAGAAGAGGGTCTTTGGATTTTGTGTAGGGCTAATCTATGACACCCTGTCCCCCAAATAAAACTAGTGAGAATAGAATCAATTTCTCTGAAGACTGGGCGGGGGATTATTACAGGAATGGTCGAGAAGCCATACAGCAGTTTCGGCAAAGCCACCATCTTAACCAGTGCCACTCGGCCTTTCACTGATAGGGTTAGCGTCCTCCAGAATTGGGTGTCTGTCCTCGGCTTCCGAATCGCCTTATTTATATTTCCTTCTAATAGGTCTCATGTCGTGATATGTTAATACCCAAGTAGCGAAACGTGGTCTGGGACCAGCCCAGACCCTGTCCGTTTAAGACCTGGGGTTCTACCTGTTGCAGGGGTAGCGAAGGGACTTCTGCCAGTTTATGTGGAGTCCCGACATATCTCCGAATCGTTCCAACAGGGCCATTGCTCCTGGGAGCTCTGCATTCGGGTCTCTTAGGAATATTAGCATGTCGTCCGCGTAGAGCGTGATTTTGTGTGTCTGTTTCTCTATGGTTAGTCCCTCGTAGTTCTCACCAGTACTGGCCATTTGTGCCAATGGTTCCATAGCAATGGCAAAGAGCAGGGGTGACAGTGAGCACGCAGTGTGGCTACCTGAGGAGAATGCTTCCTTACTAGCTGGAGCACAGGGAACTAGGCAGACCATACTGGGCTGTCCTCCTTGGGTGGGGGCAGCATTGGCATTCCACAGCAGACACCCGGCTCTTCCTCCTGCACCTGGGACAGTGGCTCAGCAGAAGGGATTCTCTCCTGTAAACGGTTGGCATGTGAGCCCAGCTTTCTGCATCCCTCGCAGCAGAGGGGCCTCACTAGGGGAGATTCCAACCTCTGGCTCGAAGATGATGTGTATGGAGATGGTACCTCGGGCTGATGTCTCTCCCCTTAGGCCTGCATGTTGAGTTTCCTTCACTGGCAGAGGGGCACAAATTTTAGGGTCCACCTTGATGTACGTGGCAACACATGCCACTTCCAGGGAATTTGAAGCCCTCAACACGCGCTGGGAGATTCTAAGGAAAGTAAACTAAAAGAAAAACTCTTTCCACGTGCTGAGGGAAAGCTGAAGCACTCAATGCACGCTTTGCTGCAGGAACCAGAACAGGCCTGTACTTTGGGGTGAGAAATAAAGCGTTCACCAAGCGCTCAGAATACTGTTGGGGACAAAATGCAGACAGTGGTGACTAGGCAGACCAACAACTAATAGTCCCAGTGGCGATTTCTCCTCGTAGCACTGTAGTGCTTTGGCAGTCCAAGGTCAGGGTACAGCTGGCAGCAGGGGAACATGCAGGAAGGCAGTCTAGATGACTCCTTTTGCAGCTCAGCAGTCCTTTTGACAAAGATTCGGTACAGTTCCAAAAGTGTTGTTGCCTAACATGGGGTACAACCCCTGTACTTACACTCAAAAATGTCTTAGATCTAGGGGGCACTTCAAAAAATAACTTTAGAAGTGCACAACACCCCTTTTCAACACCAGCGTGGCTCCAGACATCAGTAGGGGGTAACAGGGCTGACGCCCGGGACATATTGTTTGGGGTCAAGGGTAACAAGTTTTCATGTATTTTTTTTTTTTGTCCTTGGGACAAGAAGACCTAACCCCTGCAGCAAAAATCCTTTGGCTGCAAGTTTACAGAGAAGGAAACTGTCTGCAGTTGAGGTAATATGTGTGTCCATATGTTAATGCTGGTAGAACTTGTATTTATGGTGCACTAATAAAAAGCATTAATTATTAGGGAGAGTGCTGTAAATAAACGTTTTAAGGCCACACTGCACTACTTACAGTGGTTCCAGTAAAAAAAAAAAAAAGTGTACACAAGTTTAAGTATATGAGGCTAAGTATAATGCTCCCAGAATGCTCTCTGATTAGATGCACATGTTTGCAGAAGCTTGTAAGCCACAGTGGTGATTATTTGCTTTCAAAATAAAATTTTCAGAAAAAACTCAAGTAGGAAAAACGTTTTTCATACTATGAAATGTTATGTGCTATTTAGTTGAAGCGTCATTAAGTAAAATTTGTTGATGCATTCTAGCATTTCCCAAAAATATTCCTAATGGAAAATCAGTGTACCCGTTTTCAACAAGATTATGGGAAGCATGAAAATAAGCAAGCACTGGCAAAGCCAACCGATCTGAGATATTTTGTGAGTTTTTTGGTTTTGTCAATGCGTGTCTTGTTTTGACATGGTTTTTGTAACACTTTATTGCTGTGGGAGCTGCCAGGCCATCCCCATTGTAACAAACACTGGCAAAAAGTAAAAAAGGTTATTGATCTTAGAAAGAACACCAGTGATGTAACAGAGGCCCCTCAGCCCCCCTACAGGGGGCTCCCTCAGCACAGCACCAACCCTGAGTGAGTCTGGGCGTGCCCTCCGTACTCTTTCTGGGGGAGAGGGGGTTGATGGGGCTCCAGTTTCGTTATGCCACTGATTGCCACAGTAGTTCCTGGCACTGAACAAAACTACTTTGTGTTACAATATGCTCCTTGTGGAAGAGCAGAATGCGATCACTCACAGTAAAGCCAGCCAATAGATAGATAAAGAAAGAGAGAAATAGAAAGTTTAATAAAAACAAAATGTCTTTGTTAACGGCAAACCTAATTAAGGACCTCATTCTTAGTGTCTAAAGTGCACCCATGGTATAGATCTTCGAATTAGATTACAGATGTAGACCAGGAAATCGTACTCCTAGAAAATATTTGTGAACTGTAGTTTAGCATGAGCAAATAAGCATGTGTAGATTTGCTCATGTGAATCTGTTGAGCGTTCACAAGTTCACTTTCTCTCTAACTACTTTTTACCCAGCCATTGAAAAACTTCAACTTCTGTAATTGTCAAGGGTAAATTTCCAACTGTTCTCATTATGGGAAAAGATTAGAGAAGAGCTGGTGAAAATATTTAAAACATGCAAGTTAGTAGGTTTGCAGACTCAAATGCATTCCAGCCCTGGAACTATTGCTTACTACTTCCTACAGTCCCAGTATGTAGATCTACAGAAAGGTGGCAAAAAAGGAAATTGCAACAGTAGCAATTGAAATTGCAAGTATTCAAGCCCCACTATCGTTGTAGCCATGGCATAATCACAGAGGCTATTATCAGAGCTCTTACATAATGAGATTGCCGCCATAATTTGGTGCTGCACTACATGGCACCAAAGGGATAAATTCCACACCCCTGGGTAAACAAGCCCTTTGTGTGAGGGCAGGACACAGCCTATACAAATGTAATTGTGCCCGCCTCCCTCTCTCCTAGCCCAGAAAGACCATTCAGTATGCAGATGTAATCCAGTTACACTTCACCCGCTCTGTGTAATGGCTGTCTGGAAAGTATGCATAAAGCCCAGCTGTCACTCTGCCCTAGAGATGAATTGGAGTCAAGCTGCAAAGCACTAGAGTAATAAGCACAGAGAAAGGCCTACCTTCTACAAGTGACATTTCCAATAGTAATGAAAATCCACCTAAACCAGCAGGCAGCTTTTCTGACAGATACAAACTACCCGTGGATTCCTCACCTTATGAATTTGTCCTTGCACCAGCTTCCGACGGAAAGTCTTAAGGTGAGGAATCCACAGGTAGCTATTGTATCCACCAGAAAAAGCATTACCGAAGGTAAGTAACTTGTTCTTCTCACCTACATACTAAACATGCCCATGCTACTCCTCACAGATCATAAATTACCACTTAAACATATATAAGGGAATTCCTAATGCAAACCTATGAGAGGAGCAGCACTCCCAGCAGTGAAAGAACGAAATAGGCTATTTGTCACTACTAGGGCATGTGAGGCATAACATTATATGTCCTACCTTTTACATACCCAGCACCCTACCAATAGGGTCCTGCCTTAGGGGTGACGTAGGTGTAGTAAAAAGGGAGTTTAGACCATGGCAAATAGTTTGAATTGCCAAGTCAATGTGGCAAACTGTGCATGCAGGCACTGCGGTGGCAGGCCTCAGTCAAGTTTGAAAGGCTTCTGTGGGTCCCTCAATCTGCGCTGCAGGCCCAATAGATGCATTTAATTTACAGGCCCTCAGTATATAGTAAATCAGTTACAAGGGACTTTCAGGTAAATTAAATAAGCCAAATAGTTAAAGCCAACAAAAAAAAAGGGTCAGTAAAATGAGGAGAAAGGCAAAAATATTGGGGATAACCCTGCAGAAAGGGGCATTTCCAACAGTTCCATAACAATTTGTAAAGCAAAACATTCCTCTTTACACACCTTTTCCTAACAGTGAGCAAAGTGTTTTAGTCTAGAAATGGTGATATCCCCACTCAAACATCTCCTAGGGGTAAAATGTGTGCAGTGTAAGGTTAATTAAAACATGCAGATGCTCTGTATAATTTGAGATGCACTGCCTCTTTTACTTACAACTGCATACCCATTGAAAATTCATTTTTAACACAACATCCAATATAGTCTCTTCACATTCTCGCAAGACTCCCGCTGGATCATAAAACATCTTGTGGTAGACCAAGTAATTTTCCATGGGGAGAGTCAAGAGGTTTGCAGAATTCTAAAATATCTTGTGGCAGGCTCAGTAATTTCCCCTCAGGTCTTGAGAGATCACACATGTTCATGATGCAAGATTTACTCCTTGAAGCTTGTGAACTACTCTCGTGAGACTTGAGGAATGGCCACAAAATTGTAGGGAAATAGTATGTAGGACGGAGTACCCACCAAACTGAGACCTGTCTCTTAAGTGGCAGTAGGGTGTGGAGAGAGACTAGCCTCTCGACGCAGGCCTCTGTCTCAGATGAAACGTGCACATAGTAGTGTGAGTGGAGGAACTGGCCTCGTCAGTGAGACCCCTCTTTGGATAATGGGTGTGCATAGTAGGGTGTGAGGAGAAACTGGCCTTTTCCTTCAGATCTCTTTCTTACATGAAAGGTGTATGTAGTAGGGGGGTCTGCATGGACTACCTTCTTCTACACCTTTTTCTTAGATAACAGGAGTGCCTCGTAAGATGTGTACATGGACTGTCATCTCCTTTCAGATCTCTCTTTCTCTTTCTCTCAGATGATAGGTTTGCATAGTAAGGTGTAATGAGAGAGACTGCCTCTCCACTAAGTCCTTTCTCTCTGATGAGGGGTGTACGTATTGGGGTGTGTACATAGGCTACCCTCTCTTTCAGATCTCTCTCTCAGATGACAGGTGTGGATACTCGGATGTATACACAGACTCTTCTGTCAGATTTCTGTCTCAGATGATGATTGTGCATAGTAGGATTTGTACATGGACTAGCCTATCCTGTTACATCCCTCTCTCTCAGATGACAGGTGTGCGTATTAGGCTGTGTACATTAGTTGGCCGATTCTGTCACAACTCTGTCTCAGGTGACGAGTGTGCATAGTGGGGTGTGTGGAGAGAGACAGCCCTATCTACTGAGACCTCTCTTGGATGACAAGTGTGCCTACTATCCTCTGTCCAGGGACTGTCTTCCCTGCTAACACCCATCTCTCTGATGGTGGATGTGCATAGTAGGGTGTGGGAAGAGGCTATACTCTACTCACTACTCTTACAAAGCTGATGAGCGTAAATGGTGCACTTTCATAAACACCATCTCCAGTAATACTCCTTACATAGTAGCAACTGTGCATACTACAGTGTATTCAAAGATCTACTCCTTTCTACTGTTCACGATCCCATGAGACGCAACTTTTTAGGAAAATAGGAATCTCATCACTGTACCTATCTCTTGAGACACTTTCTCTCAAAAACAATGACCACAGTATGCATTCCTACTAATGGAGTGTATTCAGAACTCATCTGTACTTTTTTATTATTATTATTATTTATTTTTTATTCATAATCCAGCGAGAGCCATGCAAGGCCGTAAAAATTTGTTAAAAATAATGTTTACTTTGGTCGAGAGCCCTGTTTTTCCCAATCACAGGGCTCCATTGTTGAATTTGAGCTTTTGTGGAAGGCCTTTGGGGTGTTATAGCGAGCCTAACTGTCCAAATATACAATTTATTTTTTACCCTTAATTTCTCAAACTGCTGAACAGATTTACTCCAAATCACAAAAAGCAAAGTCTGCGAACCAAGATCTTACCGCAAAAAAAAAAAAAAAAACACATAGAAATTCACCTGTTAGTTATTTCAAATAACTATAACCTGTGCCCTAAGGTAACTATAACTTACGCCCCAGCCATGCACAGTTTTTTTTAATCAATAATTTTGATGTTAGAAAGGATGTCATGAGTGCTGTAATATCTGAGGTTATTAGCAGTGCATGGCTTTTTTAAATCTATTTCTTAACTGTAACATCCCTGTAATCTTTGACTTTTTTGTTGTTGTTGTGAATTTCCATGCATTTTTTACCATAATTTTATTACTACTATTTAATTACTGTAAGTTAATCCAACCAACGCTGGACATTGCCTCTGGCCTTGCACAGCAGGGTTTGGGCGCGGTGCCTGGCCTGTGGCCAGGCCCTGCACCCAAAAACCTGTAACGACCTAGCTGTGCACAGTGGGGGTAGGCCAAGCCCTGTATGCATCCCACTATAACCATCACCAATCCTGGACCAGGCACGGCCCTTGGCTCCAAACCCCTCGCAATGCACAGCCAAAAGGGCTAATATATATATTTTTGAGGGAGCATGAACTACTCCCCCCCCCCCCCCCCCCCCCCCCACCCCACTACTACACACACCCTGCCACCCACACCCCACTGCCCTTTCCTGGGACCACCACCACCTCCCGGGGACTACATAATAAAATAAATTAGGTGATGGCCGCACAGACATCCCTGGTCAAGACCAAGGCTAGAGGCTTAGGGAATATGTACCTCTCCCAACCCCCCCCCCCCTTTTTTTTCTTTTCTTTTTTCATTTTGGGACTCAGCTGAAGCAGATATTTATACATATATATATTTTTTTAAACTTTTTTTACCTACTGCCAGTAGGATGTATCTATATATTTTACCTACTGCCGGTTGCCAGTAGGTAGTTTCATGGTATTTCTTGAAAGTGCTGCAGTACAAAGCTATGACAAGGCATCCAATGACTGGCTAATGCCTGCTTTTACAAAAGTTAAAGGCAGCAATGTTGTTTAAGTTCCACTTTGGCTGTGTTCCAGATTACGGCCTTCGATATATAGGTAGGTACTAGGTTTTATCAATCAATCATTAAATTTATAAAGCGCGCTATGTACCCGTTATGGTTTCGAGGCGCTTGGGTGGGGGGGGGTCGCTGCTATCGTTCGAAGAGCCATGTCTTGAGTCTCCTGAAGGTGAGGAGGTCCTGGGTCTGGCGTAGTGAGGTCGGGAGTGAGTTTCAGGTCTTGGCGGCGAGGTGGGAGAAGGATCTGCCACCAGAGGTCTTTCGCTGGATTCGGGGGACGATGACGAGGGCAAGGTTGGCAGAGCGTAGTTGGCGTGAGGGGACGGAGAAGTTGAGTCTGGTGTTCAGGTAGGTGGGTCCGGTGTCGTGTAGTGCCTTGTGTGCGTGGGTGAGGAGTTTAAAGGTGATCCTTTTGTCCACGGGGAGCCAGTGGAGGTCCTTCAGGTGGTGGGAGATGTGACATCGGCGGGGTATGTCGAGGATCAGGCGGGCGGATGCGTTCTGGATGCGTTGGAGTCGTTTGTCTTTTGTTGGGATGCCTGTGTAGAGTGCGTTGCCGTAGTAGAGTCTGCTACTGACGAGGGCTTGGGTCACCATCTTTCTGGTTCCTGTTGGAATCCACTTGAAGATCCTGCGGAGCATGCGGAGGTTGTTAAAACAGGAAGAGGAGACAGCATTGACCTGTTTGGACATGGTGAGAGCAGAGTCGAGGATGAAGCTGAGGTTTCGTGCGTGGATGGCTGGGGTGGGTGGGGGGCCCAGGGCGGTGGGCCACCAAGAGTCGTTCCAGGCCGAGGGGGTGCGACCAAGGATGAGGACTTCCGTCTTGTCGGAGTTAAGTTTCAGGCGGCTGTTGCTCATCCATTTGGCGATGGATTTCAGTCCCTCGTGGAGGTTGGCTTTGGCGGTGAGAGGATCTTTGGTCAGGGAGAGGATGAGTTGGGTAGCGTAGGAGAGGATGCTGAGGTTGTGCTGGCGGGCCAGTTGTGCGAGGGGGGCCATGTAGACGTTGAACAGCGTTGGGCTTAGTGAGGAGCCTTGGGGGACGCCGCAGATGAGGTTGGTGGCTTGGGAGCGGAAGGGTGAGAGTCGGACTCTCTGGGTTCTGCCGGAGAGAAAATTGGAGATCCAGTTGAGGGCTTTGTCTTGGATACCGGCTTCGTGGAGGCGATTTAGTAGGGTGCGGTGGCAGACCGTGTCGAAGGCAGCGGAGAGGTCTAGGAGGATGAGGGCTGAGGTTTCGCCATTGTCCATTTGTTGTCGGATGTCATCTGTGGCGGCGAGGAGTGCAGTCTCTGTGCTGTGGTTGCGTCTGAAACCGGATTGGGAAGGGTCTAGGATGGAGTTGTCTTCGAGGTAGTGGGAGAGCTGTGCGTTGACTATCTTCTCGATGACTTTCGCTGGGAAAGGGAGGAGGGAGATCGGTCGGACGTTTTTGAGGTCGTTGAGGTCAGCCTTAGGTTTCTTGAGGAGGAGTTGGATTTCTGCGTGCTTCCAGCTGTCCGGGAAGGTAGCGGTGTTGAAGGAAAGGTTGATGATCTTGCGGAGTTTGGGGGCGATGGTGACATCGGCTTTGTTGAAAACGTGATGTGGGCAGGGGTCAGAGGGAGATCCTGAGTGGATGGAGTTCATGGTCTTTAGGGTTTCGGCGTCGTCTACTTGGGTCCAGGTGGTGATGCGGTCGGCGTGGGAGGAGTTGTTGGGGGTGGGGTCTGGCGGAGTTGTGGTGTTGAAGCTGTCGTGGATGGCTGCGATTTCCTGGTAGAAGAAGGTGGAGAGGTTGTCGCAGAGTTTCTGGGATGGAGGGACGTCGTTGGGGTTGGAGAGTTCCTTCACGATGCAGAAGAGTTCCTTGCAGTCGTGAGCCTTGTTGTTAAGGCGTTCTGGGAAGTGGGAGCGTTTGGCGAGTCGGATCAGTTGGTGGTGTTCGCGGTTGGCTTCCTTGAGGGTAGCAAGGTTGTCGGGTGTGCGCTCGAGAATCCATTTCTTCTTGAGTTTCTGGCAGGTGCGTTTGGAGGTGGTCAGTTCATCTGTGAACCAGGCTGGTTTTTTCTTTTCTTGGTTGACGGTGGGTCTCTTGAGTGGTGCTAGGATGTTGGCGCAGTTGAGGATCCATTGTTGGAGGTTGATAGCGGCGGAGTCCGGGTCGGTGGGGTCGGGTGGTGGGTTTTTGGCGAGGGTGCTGGCTAGTTGATCTTCGGTGACTTTTCCCCAGCGGCGATGAGGCGGTAGAGGGGTGTGGTGGTGTTCGGAGTTTTTCTTGAACGTGAAGTGGACGCAGTGGTGGTCGGTCCAGTGGAGTTCGGAGGTGTGGCTGAATGAGATGTGGTTGCTTGCAGTGAAGAGTGGGTCAAGGGTGTGGCCGGCAATGTGGGTGGGTGTGTTGACCAGTTGACGGAGTCCGAGGTTGGAGAGGTTGGTGGTCAGTGATGCGGTGTTGGCGTCATTGTTGTTCTCCAGGTGGAAGTTAAGGTCTCCCAGGAGGATGTAGTCTGAAGAGGCGAGGGCGTGGGTGCTTGCGAGGTCGGAGATGGTGTCGCTGAAGGGGGCTCTTGGTCCTGGAGGACGGTATATGAGGGTTCCTCTGAGGGTAGTGTTGGGGTCCGTGTGAATCTGGAAGTGGAGGTGTTCGGCTGTCTTGAGGGTGTCGTTCGTGTGGATCTCAAGGGTAGATTTGTGGGCGATGGCTATTCCTCGGCCGATTCCGTTGGTGCGATGTCTTCTGGTGATTTTGTTGCCGTCAGGGATGGCGATGGCGATGTCTGGGGCCGAGGAGTCGTTCCACCAGGTTTCGGTTAGGAAGGCTACGTCTGGCGCGGCGGTGTCGAGCAGGTCCCAGAGCTCAATGGCGTGCTTTCGTGCGGAGCGTGTGTTGAGGAGGATGCAGTGCAGGTGGTTTGTGTTGGTTGTTGCTGGCTTCGTTGTTCTGTTGCAGGTGAAGTTGCAGGTGCGGCAGGAAAAAGGTCCTTTGGTGTGCTTCGGGGTGGCCTGGAAGCATTCTGTGGAGGAGCCAGGGTAGAGGGCGAGGAGTTCGCTGGCCGAGTAGCGAAGGCTGGGGGTGCGGGGCGTGCGGACCAGGGGGGGTGGCGCTGGGCGCGGACGGGCGCAGACGGGCTTGCCACTGGCGCGCCCGCTGCGCG